>NC_052151.1:939981-1123868 GCF_902713615.1 Scyliorhinus canicula | reverse complement strand
CCACCACTTTTCCTATTTTAACATGCTCCTTAAATTCTTTCTCCTAATAACTCTTGCTGTGGCTTTGTGTCATATTATGTTTGGTGACACACCTTGGGATGTTTTTCTGCAGTAAAGGTGCTATATAAACACAAGTTGTTGGTGAATGTTAAGTGTTGACTATTGACAGTGAACTTTGTTTACAAAGAGTAGTTTCAATTGGTGTAATTCGATAGGAAGCAGGGAAATATTTGACTGTCAGCACAGATGAATCCACTTTCCAAACCGCAAACTCAAAGCAACACTGTCCCACTTGTTTTTAGAAACTGTCATGGTGCTGAACTGATTTGCACATCTGTCCGAAAATTGATCCTTTACCACGCAAGCAGTCACAGTGTTGTTGTTACACACAGATTAGGATAAAATCAACCCTTTATTCTGCTGATTCTCTCCCAGCTGTTGGTGACTTTAATCCACAGGGAAAGAAGATTAACAGAGGTCGGCTTCATGCCAATAAGTCTCTTACAAAATTGTCAATTCCTAACAATTATAAATTTGGATAAAACCCATTACTTCATGTACATGACAGGAAATGCAGGAACAATTTTATGAGCATCTTAAATTGAAGTATTTGCAAGATTTAAAAGCTTCTTTTATGCAGTAACTCAAAATTGATATTGGAGATCTGTGATGTGCATTCCCTGGCGCAATGTAGATTACTAGGAAACAAACCCTGATGAATGTGACGCCGACCGACCTCTGCGACCCACGCCAGCCGACCTTCGGGACGCACGCCAGTCGACCTTCGCGACCCACGCCAGCCAACCTTCGGGACCCGCCGGCCGACCTTCGCGACCCACGCCGGCCGACCTTCGGGACCCACCGCCGACCTCTGCGACCCACGCCGGCCGACCGTCGCGACCTACGACGGCCAACCTTCGCGACCCACGCCAGCCGACCTTCGCGACCCACGCTGGCCGACCTTCACGACCCAGCCGGCCGACCTTCGTGACTCACGCCAGCCGACCCACCATTTTCTCTCACCTTGTTTTTGCTGACAAAAATGGAGGAAGTGGTTCTGGGTCCCTTTGGCCCCAATGGTCTCTTTTTTCCCTTTGTCCCCCGAACTTGAAAAACTAAGGCTGTGACCATATAAAAGAATGCGGCCGCACTGCGCATGTGTGTGCGATCATCGCATGCGCTCCGATGATTAGGCCGCATGCGCAGTGCGGCTGCATTTTTGTTATCTGTTCCTGGCCATTTTGAAGGCCACTCACAGCGGCATTATTAAAAGCCGGCTGCTGGGCTGTTGCGTGCGGATTTGCGCGATCGGGAGCGCAGCGACGGATGGCTCCGCGACCCTCCCGACACCCCCCGCGACCCACCCGCGGGTCGTGCCCCCGAGTTTGACAATGCCTGGTTTCAGCTACAGTTTTCCAAATCTCTCAGATGTCAACATCTCATTTGCAGTAATATCCAAACTTTCCTGCTTACAGAATAACAAATAGCCAAAAGAGAGTTTGTATAATGGATATCGAGAAGTGACTCTCGGGCAGGAATCCAATTGAAAATTAAATTTATTAATTTATACAAAATAATGATTTTCATTTTTATTGCAGCTTATATTTTCAGAACCATCCCAATGTATGAAATGTGGTTGTTATGTGTAAAACACAGCAACTATTTTGCAAAATCCCACAAACAGCAGAGTGATAAATTGCTGGTGAAGTTGTTTCTGGTGGTTGTAAGAATGTTGGCCAGCATTCTGGAAGAACTCCCTGATCCTTCACACACATGCTGTAAAATATGGAGGCAAAGAGCAAGGGTAGAAGATATCTTTCTAACAGGTCAGAATAGAGAAGTGTACAGAAAAGACACAACATTTCTAATGTAAGCCCCAATTCTTCAGCTTTGACTGGTGCGATTCCTCTGCAGGTTTTAGGTCAGAATTGCATTTGGGCGCCTGTGATTCCATGCCACGGAAATTGTCCCCCATCACATCAGTGCAGCTACGAGTTCCAATATGTACTGGCAGATGCGATGGGGGATCACACGACCCTCCTTAAATAACCCACAGGGGTTTGTGATCAATGAAGACAGTGAAAGGTTGCCCATAGACATACTGGTGGCATTTTTTAGGGAGAGAGTGCAGTTGAACACGTGGCTGCAGGAATGGTGTAGGAGAGAGGGCTTCAGCTATTTGGATAATTGGAGCGCATTCTGGGGAAGGTGGGACCTGTACAAGCAGGACGGGTTGCATCTGAACCAGAGGAGCACCAATATCCTGGGCGGGAGGTTTTCTAGTACTCTTCGGGAGGGTTTAAACTAATTTGGCAGGGGAATGGGAACCGGATTTGTAGTCCAGCAACTAAGGAAGCCGATATTCAGGATGCCAAAGCGTGTAGTGATGCAGTGGGGAAGGTAACACTGACAAAGGAGAGTACTTGCAGGCAAGGAGATGGGTTGAAGTGTGTATACTTCAATGCAAGAAGCATTAGGAATAAGGTGGGTGACCTTAAGGCATTGATCGGTACCTGGGACTACGATGTGGTGGCCATCACGGAAACTTGGATAGAAGAGGGGCAGAAATGGTTGTTGGAGGTCCCTGGCTATAGATGTTTCAACAAGATTAGGGAGGATGGTAAAGAGGTGGGGGAGGGGGGGGGGGGGTGGCATTGTTAATTAGATAGTATAACAGCTGCAGAAAGGCAGTTCGAGGGGGATCTGCCTACTGAGGTAATATGGGTTGAAGTCAGAAATAGGAAAGGAGCAGTCACCTAGTTGGGAGTTTTCTATAGGCCCCCCAATAGCAGCAGAGATGTGGAGGAACAGATTGGGAAACAGATTTTGGAAAGGTGCAGACGTCACAGGGTAGTAGTCATGGGTGACTTCAACTTCCCAAACAATGAGTGGAAACTCTTTAGATCAAATAGTTTGGATGGGGTAGTGTTTGTGCAGTGTGTCCAGGAAGCTTTTCTAACACAGTATGTAGATTGTCCGACCAGAGGGGAGGCCATATTGGATTTGGTACTTGGTAATGAACCAGGACAGGTGATAGATTTGTTAGTGGGGGAGCATTTTGGAGGTAGTGACCACAATTCTGTGACTTTCACTTTAGTAATGGAGAGGGATAGGTGCGTGCAACAGGGCAAGGTTTACAATTGGGGGAAGGGTAAATACAATGCTGTCAGACAAGAATTGAAGTGCATAAGTTGGGAACATAGGCTGTCAGGGAAGGACACAAGTGAAATGTGGAACTTGTTCAAGGAACAGATACTATGTGTCCTTGATTTGTATGTCCCTGTCAGGCAGGGAAGAGATGGTCGAGTGAGGGAACCATGGTTGACAAGAGAGGTTGAATGTCTTGTTAAGAGGAAGAAGGAGACTTATGTAAGGCTGAGGAAACAAGGTTCAGACAGGGCGCTGGAGGGATACAAGATAGCCAGGAGGGAACTGAAGAAAGGGATTAGGAGAGCTAAGAGAGGGCATTAAAAATCTTTGGCGGGTAGGATCAAGGAAAACCCCAAGGCCTTTTACACATATGTGAGAAATATGAGAATGACTAGAGCGAGGGTAGGTCCGATCAAGGATTGTAGCGGGAGATTGTGTATTGAGTCTGAAGAGATAGGAGAGGTCTTGAA
Organism: Scyliorhinus canicula; assembly: GCF_902713615.1. Taxonomy (NCBI): domain Eukaryota; kingdom Metazoa; phylum Chordata; class Chondrichthyes; order Carcharhiniformes; family Scyliorhinidae; genus Scyliorhinus; species Scyliorhinus canicula. Next base: position 1,120,248 of record NC_052151.1, on the reverse strand, counting down.
CAAGTATTTTTCTTCAGTATTTACAAACGAGAGGGGCCATATTGTTGGAGAGGACAGTGTGAAACAGACTGGTAAGCTCGAGGTGATACTTGTTAGGAAGGAAGATGTGTTGGGCGTTTAGAAAAACCTTGGGTGGGTGAGGATTTTTGTGATGCTGTACGTAGGCTCACAGGCTATAAGCAAAACCACAACCTGTCTTTTGTCCCCAATGATCCTGTTCGATTGAAAGAAATACTGCACTTTTCACATACTGTCCGCAATCAGTGCTTGAAAGGGTTCGAGCTTACCAATGTGCAGCATTTCAGCGGATGGTTGAGAGGCCTCACTAGGCCTAGACGAAGTGGCTCCAGTGTGTGGTACCTGGCAGCGATGGTAGCTCCACTTTATTTAATAATCTTTATTGTCACAAGTAGGCTTACATTGCGATGAAGTTACTGTGAAAATCCCCTAGTCGTCACATTCTTCCCCAGTGTAGATTCCGCCAAAGTAGCCGCATGGAACAAGCAGGTAGAAAACAAAAGTAAGGTTTATTTACTCTATACAAGAATCTCCACTTCCCGAAGGGTGTCCCTCCCTGACCTGCACCCAGCTCAGAGTTTTCATACTATTGAGATTGTCCCTTGTTTTGGGGAAGCACCACCCCGTTACCAGGGAGGTTCATACTCAGTGGAAGTCACGGGGAATCTGATACTTCTTCTGTGACCTCCACGAGGGTTATAACATAGCCAGTTTTCAGCCAACTGGATTCACTCCACATGGTATCAAGAAGCGACTGAAGGCACTGGATACAGCAAAGGCTATGGGTCCTGGCAACATTCCAACAGAAGTACTGAAGATTTGTTCTTCAGAACTAGCCGTGCCCTCAGCCTAGCTGTTCAAATACAGCTACAATTCAGATACCTACGCAGAAATGTGGAAATATGTCCACAAATAGCAGGATAAATCCAGTCCGGCCAGTTACCACCATACTGTGTCACCGTGCCACCCAATATTAGCTTCCTCTTCATCATCAGCAAAGTGATGGAGAGCAACCTCAACACCACTATCCAGCGGCACTTACTCAGCAATAACCTGCTCACGGACACTCAGTTTGGGTTCCCCCAGGGTCACTCAGCTCCTGACCTCATTACAGCCTTGGTTCAAACATGGACAATAGAGCTGAATGCCAGAGGTGAGGTGAGAGTGACTGCCCTTTGACATCAAGGCAGCATTTGACCGAGTGTGGCATCATGGAGCCTGAGCTAAACTGGAACCAATGGGAATCAGGGGGAAACTCTCCGCTGGTTGGGGTCATACCCGGCACAAAGGGAGATGGTTGTGGTGGGTGGAGGTCAATCATCTCAGCTCCAGGACATCACTGCAGGAGTCCTCTGGGTAGTGTCCTCGGCCCCATCCTTCAGCTGCTTCATCAATGACCTCCCTTCCATCATAAGGTCAGAAGTGGGGATGTTTGCGGATGACTGCACAATGTTCAGCACCATTCGCGACTCCTCAGACAATGAAGCAGTCCGTGGCCAAAAGCAGTAAGCCACAGACAACATTTAGGCTCAGGCTGATAAGTCACAAGTAACATTTGTGCCACAAAAGTGCCAGGCAATGACCATCTCCAACAAGAGCGAATCTAACCATCGCCCCTTGACATTCAATGGCATTACCATCGCTGAATCCCCCCCAATCAACATCCTGGGGTTACCATTGAGCAGAAGCTAAACTGACCAGCCATACAAATACTGTGGCTACAGGAGGTTAAAGCCTGGAAATTTTGAGAAGAGAAACTCACCCCCTGACTTCCTAAAGCTGTTCACCATCTGTAAGGCCCAAGTGATGGAAAACTCTCCACTTGCCTGAATGAGTGCACCTCCAACAAGAAGCTCAATGCCATCCAGGATGTAGACAACACCACCACCAAGCACCCCACTTGATGGGCATTCCATCCACCACCTTAAACATTCCCTCCCTCCATTACTGATGTGCAGGAGAATAGGAGCAAAGCACTGTGGCTGCTGGAGATCTGAAATAGAAACAGAAAGTACTGGAAAGTACAGTGACAACCGTGTGTACCATCTACAAGATTCACTGCAGGAACTCACCAAAGTTCCTTTGATAACACCTTCCAAACGCTCGACTCCAAACATCTAGAGTAGTGAGAGGCAACCTAGCCTGGTGAGTGGGTCTCATGAGTATCCTTCCTTCATCTCAGTGGGCTGCAAGATTGAAATCAGGGGTGTTCAGTGAGCATGATCCCGTGAATAAGATTAAATACATTTAATACATTCTGATATTGTGTAACGAGTTATAGAAAATGCTTAATCATTTATATCAATAACTGCCATCAACTTCAAATGGTAAAAACAAAAGATTATTTACACTTTGTATGAAAAGAGAGGACAAGGCTCTCACAGTCAATGTTGTGAGCAATCAGCACACACCTTCACTTGCCCTTGCTTTAAGTGCGTATTCCTTCAGTCATATCAGGAAGAATAAAACTACATGAACAGAAATCAGTGGGATGCGGCAACCTTGCGTGTGGGTGACGGTGGACAAGATGTTTTGTGGGCCGCACTGAGGACTCTGCTGGGCCGCAGGTTGCTGACCACTGTCCTGGATGGATAAGGGCTGGGAGTACCACCACCTGAAAGTCACACACCATTCTTCTATCAATTTCCTTCACTATTGCTGGGTCAAAATCCTCAAACTCCCTTCCTAACATCACTGTGGCTGTCAAAGGCTAGAGTCAGGTTACAGGTCAGTCATGATCTCAGGTCACAGGTCAGTCATGATCTCAGGTCACAGGTCAGTCATGATCTTAGGTCACAGGTCAGTCATGATCTTACTGAATGATGGAACGGGCTTGAGGGGCTAAATGGCTTCCTCCTGTTCTTTAAGTGTTGAACACTGAATTGACCTAAAATTGTTTTCTTTGGTTGTAATATTTTTCCATTTTATCTCGCAGAATTAAGTTTAGTTCCTGGTTAATTTTAATTGTACATCATTTTTCACTTTGCTGTTGATAATACTGATCATGTCAGTGTCCTGCTCTCTCCCATTTCAGTTAGAAAATGTGCAGAAATCTTTTTTAAAAGTCAAGGTTTCCATCTACTAATGGGAAATGTTGGTACCTGAGCAGAACTTGACAAGTTAGGAAGTCATTAAAAATGACCAGCAAACATGTTCTTGCAAGAAATGGTCCATCATCACATTTCTATCAAACTTTCTTATCTATATATATTTCCCTCCTGTGAGTAGAGACTGTAGGATTCGATTCAGCTGGCAGGTTTGTCATTATCCCTGGAGAACGTTCCATTCATAGAAAAACACTCTGGTGCAGTGCAAGACTGAGCATTGAGAGATTAAAGAATAATCTGCAGAATGGTGTATGTACGTTTAAAATCTTTCCACAGACTGCTGAGAGCTTAGTTACTTCATTCATTTCCTTTCTGATAGAACGGGATTTTGAAGAGCAATCACTTGCAATTACAGTCTTTTTGAAGATGCAGTCGAGTTAAATGACCTAATTTTCAGAGCCTCAGTCAACAGAAAGTCTTGCATTTATAGAGCACCTTTCAGCAAACGCAAGGATGTCTGTCCCAAAGTGTTTCACAGTCAATGAGGTACTTATGAAGTGTGGACACTGCTTAAATGTACGGTGTCAATCCCTCAAACAAGTGTGGTGGGAGCATTTTAACTGGCTCTGTTTTGGGCAGACAGGACAAGCATCAATTCCCTTCCAAGATCAACAAGTTGAGAACTGTGCTATTTAAACGCCTGGGGTCCATTTGCACTCAAGATGGATGGTTGGTCGAAGTGAAGTTCAGCAGAGCTGAGCCCATAACCCAGAGCAGAGCCGAGGAGTGAGGTGGATCCAGGATAACAGGGGCCCAAACACAGGAACACAGGCATTAAGAGCTGGAATGGGCCACTCAGCTCTTCCAGCATTCTCCTGTCATCCAAGTAAATCATGGCTGATCTGATTGTAGCCGCAACTCCATTTCCTGTCTGACCACAAAACTCCAATGTTATATATTCGCCAAGTTTCTGCATATCTCCTAAGTCTGATTTATCTCAGGGTAATACAGAGATGATACTAGCTCCAAATCTACAACAGATACTTTACAATACTTTCAAATAGTTCAGGAATGATCTTTTACAGACATATGAGCCCAGATTTTTGGAGAATTCCTGGATCTATGGGTGGTAGGGTAATGGGCTAGACTCTAAGCCAAGACCACCAGTCTCCCTACCCTGGAACGAGCGCAGATGCTGCCTTGTGCAGAAGCTGGCTGGGCTGATGTCCTGTCGCTGTGTTCTGACACTTTAAGTTATTCGAAAAATGATATAAACAAAAAAGACCTCCAGCCCTTACCGTCCACACTTTCTCCATTACCCATCCATGCCCCCCACCCACCCCCTTGGCTACTCATACTGTCTATGTCCACCCATACCTCTCTACCCAACCCTCATGGTCCCTCATATCCCCTCACATGCTCTCACATCCTCATGGCTGTTTATAGCCCCGATGTCAACTCAGTGCCATCTCATGCAAACCCATGTCTCCTTCCCAGCACCCCTTTCCCTTACCCCATCCATGCCAACTCACCTAATATCCTTTGACAGTTCCTTGCCAGCTTCAACAGTTCCAATGAATTTATGCACTTTCTCAAACAATCATGTTTACTTTTACAATCCTAAAAGGTGCCTTACCTTTCACAAAAATGTTCCAGGACCATATCCAAAGGGATACCCTAACTATCTAAACAAATCTAAACAAATCCACCAAGCCCAACCTGAACACTTCAGGTTTTACACTCCTGCCCTACCAAGAATCCACTTCAGTGGAGGCAACTGATGATTTAAATGGTCAGCTACCTCCCTAAACCTCGCAGGTGCAAATCCTGGCCCGATTCCAGTCTTGTTCACGGAAATAGGAAATGCAGAGGTTTGGGGGCAAGACTTGAATTTCTGACTGGGATTTTTGCCACAATGGAGAGACTTCATCTTGCCAAAAATCTGGGCCGTGGTGGCATCCAGAAGCCAGGTCTTTTCCAGAAGCTTCTCTGTTTAATTAGCTCTCTAGCTCCACTCACAGGCTTAAGCAATTCACGGACAGTTCCATAGATCAGAGAACAGATCAACACGATCAAACACAGATCAATCAAACCATTAACAACTACCCTTTGTCAATGAAACATTTCAGACTCAGGATCCTGATGCAGGCAGCCATCGCCAGACAAAACCTACTGGAGAAATTTCTTGATAAATATCAAAGATAATCAGCCAAACCTCCAAGACATGAATCCAATATTTAATTAAGGCTCAGCCACTGGATATTACAATGCTACTTTCATTATGCTCCGAGTTCAGTAACGTATACAAATAGAAGTTGTGCATTGTTTCAAAAGCGCATACAGTTCCATGGGGCTGGTTTAGCACACTGGGCTAAATCACTAGCTTTGAAAGCAGACCAAGGCAGGCCAGCAGCACGGTTCATTCCTGTACCAGCCTCCCTGAAAGGCGCCGGAATGTGGCGACTCGGGGCTTTTCACAGTAACTTCATTGAAGCCTACTCGTGACAATAAGCATTTTCATTTCATTTCATTTCATGTATATGCATTGTAATCCCTTTTCATTTCTTGGGTCTGCATAAATAATCACCACTGGTTAATTTAGAGGTGGTTAGAAAATGTTGACATTGTTTTCCATTTTATTGCAAATCCCACTTTTGTTCCCCAATTGTGTGCAAGGGATAGAACCAGTTAAACCTGCAAAGCTGAGCTGCACAAAACAAATGATAGGCATATCGTTACTTGTCGAAGGAGCTTCATGAGCAATACAAGGCTGTCCGCAGCTCGGTGGAATCCTCAGTCGATGATTCAAAGTCAGAAGAGCCAAGCTACCCAGTCAATCATTCCACCATTAAACACTGCCGGCCTGCCTGCCTCAGGCTGCAAATTGGCTGAATTTGCCACAGTAGGTTGCCTTGGTTTGAAAATCCCATCTCTAGACAAGCCATCTTGGAGTCATTTGACCTCAGTGAGACTCTGCTCACATCTGCCCCAAAGGCGGCTGGATGGTACTTGAAAAATGAAAATGAAAATGGCTTATTGTCACGAGTAGGCTTCAATGAAGTTACTGTGAAAAGCCCCTAGTCACCACATTCCGGCACCTGTCCGGGGAGGCTGGTACGGGAATTGAACCGTGCTGCTGGCCTGCTTGGTCTGCTTTAAAAGCCAGCGATTTAGCTGAGTGAGTTAAACTAGCCCCTTGGGCACAAGGCAACCAGTGTGGTTCAGCTTTTGCTCAGCATAATTGGGGCTAGCAGGAACCCTTCACAAATGGCATGGTAAACAGCACATCTCACTATAGAATGGGTCAGTGTGCTTCCCCTTCGCCAAACACACAGGATACTCCAGAGGTTCGACTTACTATCCCCTGAAATCACATTGTGGGTCTTGATGCGCAATTCAATCACATTTGCTTTGAAGTCAGAAGGTTAAGTATTCAATCACCACTCCAAAGATATATTTCAATGTTTCATGAGGGAGTGCCATGCCGTCAATTGAGATCTTAAATCATGGCACCATATACATCATCAATAAAAAAGATCCCAAAACTTAGAAACAATAGAAACGGTATGGCACAGAAAGAGGCCATTCAGCCCATTGTGTCTGCGCGAGCTGAAAATAAATTTAGCAGCGCATTCTAACCCCTCAAAGTAAAAGAACAATACAGCAGGAACAGGCCCTTCGGCCCTCCAAGCCTGTACCGGTCATGATACCACCCTTGGCCAAAACCCTCAGCACTTCCTCGTGCTGTATCCCTCTATACCCATCCTATCCATGTGTTTATCAAGATGCCTTTTGAACGCCGTTAATGTATCGGCTTCCACAACCTCCCCTGGCAACGCGTTCCAGGCACTCACTACCCTCTGTGTAAAAACCCTGCCTCACACATCTCCTCTAAACTTTGCCCCACGGACCTTAAACCTATGCCCCCTGGTCACTGAGCCTTCCACCCTGGGAAAGAGTGCCTGCCCATCCACTCTATCCATGCCCCTTATAATCTTGTAGACCTCTATCAGGTCACCCCTCAACCTCCATCTTTCTAATGAAAACAGTCCGAGTCTATTCAGCCTCTCCACATAGCTAACACCCTCCAGACCAGACAACATCCTGGTAAATCCCCTCTGCACCCTCTCCAAAGCCTCTACATCCTTCTGGTAGTGTGATGACCAGAATTGTGCGCAATATTCCAATTGCGGCCTTATCAAGGTTCTATACAACTGCAGCCTGACTTGCCAGTTTTTACTCGATGCCCTGTCCAATGAAGGCAACCATTCCGTCTGCTTTCTTGACTACCTTGTCCACTTGTGTTGCCACTTCAAAGATCTGTGGACCTGCACGTCCAGATCTCTCTGACTTTCTATATTCCTAAGAGTTTTGCCATTTACGGTATATTTCCTCTCTATGTTAGACCTACCAAAATACATTACCTCACATTTGTCTGGATTAAACTCCATTTGCCATTTCTCTGCCCAGGTTTCCAACCTATCTATGTCCTGCTGTATCCTCTGATAATCCTCAACACTGTCTGCCACTCCATCAAGCTTGGTGCCATCCGCGAACTTACTAATCAGACCAGCTACATTTTATCACCCTGGCATTCGGGAATGCAACATACTAATAATAATAATCTTTATTATTGTCACAAGTAGGCTTACACTAACACTGCAATGAAGTTACTGTGAAAATCTCCTAGTCGCCACACTCCAGTGCCTTTCGGGTCACAGAGGGAGAATTCAGAATGCCCAATTCACCTAACAAGCACATCTTTTGGAACTTGTGGGAGGACACCAGAGCACCTGGAGGAAACACACAAAGACATGGAGGGAATATGCAGGCTCCGCACAGGCAGTGGCCCAAGCCAGGAGTCAAACCTGGGACCCTGGTGCTGTGAAACAACAGTGCTCACCACTGTTCTACCGTGTCGCCTGGTAACCCAGACAAATGTGAGGTAAAGCATTTTGGAAAGTCTAATGCAGATCGAAAATATACAGTAAATGGCAGAGCACGTAGGCAGAGGGATCTGGGTGTACAGGTACACAGGTCACTGAAAGTGGCAACACAGTTGGAGAAGGTAGTCAAGAAGGCATACGGCATGCTTGCCTTCATTGGATTGGGCATCGAGTATGAAAATTGGCACAGTTATGCAGTAGCTGTATAGAACCTTAGTTAGGCTGCATTTGGAATATATATTGTTCAATTCTGCTCACCACACTACCAGAGGACATACGATAGCGACGTTTAAGAGGTCCCTTGACAAATTCATGAATAGGAAGTAGAGAAATACGCACCCTGGAAGTGTAGAAGGATTTTGTTTCGACAGGCAGCATGGTCGGCACAGGCTTGGAGGGCCGAAGGGCCTGTTCCTGTGCTGTACTGTTCTTTGTTCTAATTGCCCACCACCATTCACAGCTGGATACAGCAGGACTGCAGAGCTTAGATCTGGTCGGTTGGTTGTGGATTTGTTGAGGTCTGTTTGTGAACATTGACTGATGCTGTATAATTTGGATAAATGTGGGGTTATGCACTTTGGTAGCAAAAACAAGAAGACAGACTGTTATGTTATCTGAATGGCCATAAATTAGGAGAGGGGAGTGTGCAGTGGGACCTGGGTGTCCTCGTACACCAGTCACTGAAGGTAAGCGCGCAGGTGCAGCAGGCAGTAAAGAAGGCTAATGGTATGTTGGCCTTCATAGCGAGAGGATTTGAGTCCAGGAGCAGGGATGTTTTGCTGCAATTATACAGGGCCTTGATGAGGCCACACCGGGAGTATTGTGGGCAGTTTTGGTCTCCTTCTCTGAGGAAGGATATTCTTGCTCTAAAGCGAGTGCAGCGAAGGTTTACCAGACTGATTCCTCGGATGCTGGGACTGACATATGGAGAGATTGAGTCGGTTAGGATTGTATTTGCTGGAGTTCAGAAGAATGGGAGGGAATCTTATAGAAATCTATAAAATCTTTGGACAGCACGGTAGCACAAGTGGATAGCACTGTGGCTTCACAGCGCCAGGGTCCCAGGTTTGATTCCCGCTGGATCACTGTCTGTGCGGAGTCTGCACGTTGTCCCCGTGTTGTGTGGTTTCCTCCGGGTGCTCCGGTTTCCTCCCACAGTCCAAAGACGTGCAGGGTAGGTGGATTGGCCATGCTAAATTGTCCAAAGTGAACAAAACGGTTAGGAGGGGTTATTGGTTACAGGGATAGGGTGGAAGTGAGGGATTAAGTGGATCGGTGCAGACCCAATGGTCCGAATGGCCTCCTTCTGCACTGTGTGGTCTATGTTCTATAATTCTAACATGACTGGACTGGGTAGATGCAGGAAGGATGTTTCCAATGATGGGTGTGTCCCAGAACCAGGGTCACTGTCTGAGGATTCAGGGTAGACCATTTCGGACAGAGATAAGGAGAACTTTCTTCACCTAGAGAATGGCTGGCCTGTGGAATTCATTACCCCAGGACGTGGTTGAGGCCAAAACATTGTATGTTTCAAGAAGCAGCTAGATATAGCACTCGGGGCGAAGGGGATCAAAGGTATGGGGGGAAAGCGGGATTAAGTATTGAGTTGGATGATCAGCCATGATCATAATGAATGGCGGAGCAGCCTCGAGGGGCCGAATGGCCTCCTCCTGCTCCTATTTTGTATGTTTCTCTGTTTCTAACTTACTTCTCTTACATTCCCTTTATTTTACTTTTTTAAATTATTTCATGTGCATGTGGTCATCACTGGCCAGGCCAGCATTACTGCCCATCCGTAGTTACCCATGAGGGTGTTTTGCTCAACCATTCAGAGGGCATCTGAGAGTCAACCACATTGCCGTGGGTCTGGAGTCACATAGGCCAGCGACGCAGCTAAACGCGCTCGCGATGGGACTTTGTTCTCATTTAGTTGAATCACGCCCCATAACTTTAGAGGGAATAAAATGGAGAAATAGCAACGATATATAAAGGAAGTGGTTTCTAGGAAAAATATTGCACACTCTTCCCAGCCTTTTCCGAGCCTGAATAACAAGTTCCAGATTCACTTGTGCCTGCAACAATTTAAGCAAAGGTCAATGGACTCGATTCTGAAACCCAAAAGCATCTTTCACTGATCGCAATCCATGCCTTAGATCCCAATGTTTAATCAAATGCCTGGCTTGTGCTTTAGTATAGTTTCACTGGATGCTTGATCTTGTGGACTTATTGGGAGCAGCAAATGAAGCAGTCAGCAGAATGGGAGAAGAATCAAGACATATTTTACTCAGCTTGATTACCAGATTCCTCTTACGAAACAAAAAACGCAAAGGTATTTTTTTCAGCAAATACTTTGTCAGTACTTCGATGAACATTAGCACTACACTCCGTATGCTTCACCCGATGTCTGTGTCTATGTATTTACATTGCGTATTTATTGTATGTCCTATGTTTTTTATGTATGGAACAATCTGTCTGGACTGTATGCAGAACAATACTTTTCACTGTACCACAGTGCACATGACAATAAAACAAATCCAAACCTAAGAATAGTTAATCTGAAATCTGCGTTTGGCTTTGGGAGCAGGAACTCAATGGGAGATAGTGGATGGGATTCTACACTTGCCGACGCCAAAATCGTATTTGCCGATCGGGCAGAGAATCCCTTTTGATGCTGAAATCAGAGGCGGAGCCTGTTCTCGGGGGCTCCGCCCCCTCCAAAACGGCATCATCGGTGAGTACGCCGCACACCGTTGGGATGGCCTCAGGATGTCACCTGAAGGCCCCCCCCCCCCGATGGGCCGACATCCCGACGGCGTGGGACACGCGTGCTCTGAATTTCCGTCAACTTCGCATGGCGGCTATGGACTGAGTCCAGCGGCGCTATAGTTGGGGGGAGCCATTCCGCTGGCCGGGGGGGGGGGGCTGGGGGGACTGATGGGGGGGTGGTCCGAGGGTGGCGAGGGGGGTTGTACGGGGGCACTATATGGCAGGCCTGGTCTGGGTGCGGTCGGCGCCATGGTGTACGGCGCGACCTCTGCAGGTTGTCCCCGTGTGCATGCGCGGCCACAGACCCGGCAATTCTCCGGCCGGCAGTGCTCCGAAAGCTGGTGTTTGAAACAAACCTGTTGAACTTTAACCTGGTGTTGTAAGACTTCTTACTGTGCTCAGTGAGAAGAAACAGAGTAGTGGTTAACGGGCTTTTCCGACTGGAGGAAGGTTTATGGTGGAGTTCGCCAGGATCAGTATGAAGACCCCGATCTTACTGGTAAATACTCAGGACCGAAATCTTGGTGTGACTTCAAACTTTGCAGCAGTACAAAACTTGGAAATATTGGGCGGGATTTTCCGAAACGTCGGCTAAGTGTTGACGCCAGCATAAACACCAGAGCGTTTCACGCCGGCGTCAACGGGCCCCTTGGCCCAGCGATTCACTTACCTGAAGGGGGCCAGCAGGGCGCCGATGTGCTCCGCGCAGCTCTGGCTGCCGATACGGGGCCCTGCACTTCCGGACGCAGGTCTGCGCAGCCCCGCGCAATATGGCGGACCCACAATGGGGACCGCCCGCCAATTGGTGGCCCCCGATCGGAACCCTGGCCGTCCTGGAACCCGCCCCGGTGACAGATCCTCGCGCCACCCACCATGGCGGCCACGGCAGCCGCCACTCCGAGTGCTCGCCAGGTGGAACCATGAGGGAACAACGGCGGCAGGAACTCGGCCAGCTGCCGGCGGAGAATCGCCGCGGGGACCTCTTTCAATGGCCCCCGACCGGCGCCACGTTGACCGCGCTCGCGCAACTGGCGGCGATTCTCCAGTCCACAAAGAATCGGGGAAGGCGCCAGACCCGTTCGCAGGTGTGACGCCCCATTCTCCACCCCTGCACCGAGCGCAGTTTCGGCGCGGAGGCTCAGAGACTCCCAGCCATTGTGAATTGTGAGAAGGATAATGCAGAGCTTCAAAGGACACGATTGGTGGAATGGGTGGACAAGTGGCAGAGAAAATCTATCGCAGAGAAGTGTGAAGTGATTCATTTGGTAGGAAGAAACAGAAAGACAATTTCAAATGAAGGGAATAATTCTAAAGGCGGGACAGGAGCAGAGGGACCTGGATGTTAATGTACATAAAGGTGGCAGGGCAGGTAGAGTGATTAATAAAGCAAGCAGCATTCTAAACTTTATCAACATGGGCATAAAGTACAAACGTAAGGAAGTTATGTGAAATACTAGTTCATCCTTAACTGGGGAATTGAGTACATGTCTGGGCACCAAACTTTAGGAAGAATGTGAAGGCGTCAGAAGATTCATCAAAATGGTTCCTGTAATGAGGAACTTCAAATAGGAGAGTGAGACGGTTCTCCTTAGAGAAGGAAAGGTTGTCAGGTGATTTGATAGAGACTTACAAAATCATGCGGGTTCTGATAGTGAGAAACTCGACCTTGGTGCAATGATGGAGATCCAGAGGGCACAGATTGAAGGTAATTGAAGGCAAAAGAAGCAGTGATAACATGAGGGAAACCATTTTCACACGAGTGCTGAGGATCTGGAATCATAGAATTTACAGTTCAGAAGGAAGCTATTCGGCCCATCGAGTCTGCCCCAGCCCATCGAAAGATCAACCTATCTAAGCCCACACCCTATCCCAGTAACCCCTATCTAACCTTTTTGGTCACTAAGGGCAATGTAGCCTGGCCAATCCACCTAACCTGCATGTTTTAGGACTGTGGGAGGAAACCGGAGCACCCGGAGGAAACCCACGCAGACACGGGGAGGATTTGCAGACTCCGCACAGACAGTGACCCAGCCGGGAATCGAACTTGGGACCCTGGAGCTGTGAAGCAACTGTGCTAACCACTGTGCTACCGTGCTGCCCCTGAGAGCATCGCCTGAGAGGGCAGTGGAGGCAGGTTCAATTGGGGCATTTCAGAGGGTATTGGATTATTATCTGAAAGGAAGAATGAGCAGGGCTACGCAGTGAAGGGGGACAAATCTCTTCAGGTGAATTGCTCTTTCAGAGAGCTAGCACAAACACAATGGGTCAAATAGCCTCCTTCTATGCTGTAACTATTCTGTCACCTTGTCTAGAGTTTAGAAGAATGAGAGGTGATCTCATTGGAACAGACAGGATTCTGAAGGGGTTTGACAGGGTGGAGGCTGAGAGATTGTTTCCACAGGTCAGGGAATCTACAAAATGGGGACATAGTCTCAAGATAGGGGGGGGCGATCATTTTGGACTGAGATGATATGTTCCTTCACCCAAAGGGTTGTGAATCTTTGGGATTCTCTATCCCAGAGGGCTGTGGATGCCCCATCTTGAATATATTTAAGGTAGGGTTTGGGTCTCAGGGAGTCGAGGGATATGGGGGGATGGGCAGGAAAATAGAAGTGAATCCCAGATCAGCGCTGATGGTTTGAATAGTGGATCAGGCTGGATGGGCCGAATGGTTTACTCCTGCTCCGATTTCTTATGTCGATCTGAATTCTACATTCTCACCGCTCCTGAACTCTACTTTTTCAGCAACGTTCCGACTGAGTTAGGAAGATTTTCGTCTTCATCCTGGATCTTATAGCGTGTGAGATCAGATAGAAGCATCTCCGAGTTGGGGAGAAAGCAGGATTCGGCCACTGAGTTGGATGATCAGCCATAATCGTGATGAATGGCGGAGCAGGCTCGAAGGGCCAAAAGGCCTCCTCCTGCTCCTATCTTCGATGGATCTATGTATCTATGAAGATTGTTAGAAGATACTGCTCACCTTTAGATTGTGGCACCATGTATGGACACCCTGGGGGCTGCCCTGTTTTGCTGTATCATTTTTCAGACAGTTTTCTATACTGCTGGACATTGTTCAATTTATGATTTGTTTTCAATTTCTACAGTTTGAATAGAAATATATCAGCGCCAATACAATCCTGACTTAAAAGTACTGCATATCCTCCCCAACGATACACACGTTCAATTAAATCTTCTGTGAAAACGTGCAGCTTTAAACCACACCCACACAGATAGTGAAAGATATTTGCTGCAGAAATGGAAAGTCACTCAGAACAGACATGGCATAACTCGGTGCCTGATTCACAAATACGAGGAAATATCACTCCATACTCCTGACTTTACCGTCTGAATGTAAAAGTTACAGTTATTGCTGTACATGTACATCAGCTAGAAGAGAGAGAGAGAGAGCATTCCAATCTGAAGTCACGCTGTTCCTTGGCTTTGACCTATTAGTAGGCCTCATTAGACAAAGCCTGAATGTAACACACGTTTGCCATCTTCCAAACTGCAGCCTGCTAATTGACTGTTACAATGTGTTAACATTCCAAAGGCTTGTGCCTCTGGCCACCATTTGCTGTGACCTGTGCAGCATTTGATTCTGTGTATTGTGTAACAGGATAGGCCATTGCTGCTGCAGCTTTCAGCATTAAGTGTGTTTTCTTTGAAGGCTGAGGGAACATTTAACTGAAGTGCATAACATCATGAGGGGCCTAGATAACCTAGTATAGAGATCAATAACCAGGGGCCACAGATTTAAAATAGAATTAGAGGGGATTTGAGAATTTCTTTCCTCCAGACCTCAACGGTTTACAATCTACATAAATGATCTGCAGGTTAGAGTGTAACAGAGCAAAATTTGCGGATGATACTGAAATATTTGGATTTGTTTAGTGTCACGTGTCTGAGGTACAGTGAAAAGTATTTTTCTGCGTGCAGTCCAGACAGACCATTACATATATGAAAAAAACATAGGACATACATAAAATACACAATGTAAATACACAGACACAGGCATTGGGTGAAGCAGACAGGAGTGTAGTACTGCTCAGTAGAGAAGATATGTGAAGAGATCAGATTAGTCCATAAGTGGGTCATTTAGGAGTCTGGTGACAGTGGGGAAGAAGCTGTTTTTGAGTCTGTTCGTGCGTGTTCTCAGACTTCTGTATCTCCTGCCCGATGGAAGAAGTTGGAAGAGTGATTAAGCCGGGTGGGAGGGGTCTTTGATTTTGCTGCCCGCTTTCCCCCGGCAGCGGGAGGTGTAGATGGAGTCAATGGATGGGAGGCAGGTTTGTGTGATGGACTGGGCGGTATTCACGACTCTCTGAAGTTTCTTGCGGTCCTGGGCCGAGCAGTTGCCATACCAGGCTGTGATGCAGCCAGATAGGATGCTTTCTATGGTGCAACTGTAAAGATTGGTCAGACTTAATGTGGACATGCCGAATTTCCTTAGTTTCCTGAGGAAGTATAGGTGCTGTTGTGCTTTCTCGGTGGTAGCGTCGATGTGGGTGGACCGGACAGACTTGGTGATTTGCACACCTAGGAATTTGAAGCTGCTAACCATCTCCACCTCGGCCCCATTGATACTGACAGGGGTGTGTACAGTACTTTGCTTCCTGAAGTCAATGCCCAGCTCTTTAGTTTTGCTGGCATTGAGGGAGAGATTGTTGTTGTTACTCCACTCCACTAGGTTCTCCATCTCCCTCCTGTATTCTGACTCATCGTTGTTTGAGATCCGACCCACTACTGTCGTGTCATCAACAAACTTGTAGATGGAGTTGGAGCCAAATTTTGCCACGCATAATTTTGAATGCCCGCTCTCACCCTCTGAAAGACCCCTTGTCCACCAGCAATCCCATATTCAGCCTCCACTGTGGCCGCTGAGTCTCACCCCGCACCACCCACAAATCCACACGGCACGTGGTCAGAAACCACGATCGCTGAATACTCCGAATCAACCCGCCGACAGCACCTTACCCAGTACAAAGAAATCTATCCGGGAGTAAACCCGGTGCACATGTGACTCCCTCCATAATAACCAATGCATGTCCAAGTCTGGAACCTGCCCAAAAACCCACCTCAAAAAATCCACGTCATCCCAGTTTGTGGCATAAACATTCACTACTACCACAGTCGCCCCCTCCTACTTCCCGCTAACCATCACATACCTGCCCTCAGAATCGGCCACGATACTGCTGACCTCAAAGGCCACCCTTGTGTTGACCAGCACCGCCAGCCACTTGTCTTCATATCCAACCCCAACTGGAACACCTGCCCCACCCACTTCTTCCTCAGCTTCCTCTGACCCCCAACTCCTGAAGAAACATGACATCCACCTTCAAACTCTTTAAGTGTGCAAAAACAAACGACTATTTAACCGGCCCGTTCAGCCCCCGCACATTCCGCATAATCAGCAGTGTCGGGGGCTCCCTGGCCCTCTTCCTTGCCATATCGCTTCTTTACCCAGCATGCCCCCCGGTGCATGCCACACACTCCAAAGGCCCTCCCCAAGATGACCACATCCATCCCTTCTTAACCAACTGCTCCACACCAGCATTTCCTATGTCTGCAACACACCCCACCCCACCCCTCTGCTGCCCCTATAACCAAACAAAACACCAAGCCACCCCCCCCCCCCCCCCACCCCCCAGCTCCCTGCACACCATTTCACTACATTAACGGCGTTCAAAAGGCACCTTGACAAACACATGGATCGGATGGGTGTAGAGGGATATGGCACAAGGAAGTGCTGAGGGTTTTGGCAAAGGTTTGTATCATAACCAGTACAGGCTCGGAGGGCTGAAGGGCCTGTTCCTGTGCTGTATTGTTCTTTGTTCTTTGTACTCCCGTTAACTAGCCAACCAGCTAGAATGGTGGCCCCCACCTGGGGCGTCTGTCTACCTCCTTCCCCAAATCTTCTGTTCACCCCCCACACCCTGAAAACTCAGCATTAAAGAAAGCACACTCACCCTCTCCGCTCCCATTCTCATTAAATTCCCCAATCTCCCCCATCCTGTGAATCCACATTCCCCACATTGAGCATCTCCACAGTCAGAGTCCTCACACCCCTCCCAGTCGAAGGTCTCTCATAAACCCACTTGCCTCCTCCGGTGTATCAAAATAAAACACCCGATTCTGATGTATGACCCACAGACGAGCAGGATACAGCACTACAAACTTCACCCCTCCTTGTAGAGGGCAGCCTTGATCCGGTTATAGCCAGTCCCCGCTTGGCCAACTCCACACCCAGGTCCTGGTGTATTCTCCGCTCGCTCTCTCCCAGGTGCATTTCTTCATCTGCCTTGTCCGTCTAATGATTTTCCCCTTATTGAGAAAACGATGCAGCCTCACCACCATCGCCCTGGGCAGCTCCCTGCGTTCGGTCTCCTCCTCTCTGCCCTGTGTGCCCGATCCACCTTTAGGGGAGGATCTCCGGGCAGCACGGTGGCACAGTGGTTAGCATTGCTGCCTACGGCGCTGAGGACCCGGGTTCGAATCCCGGCCCTGGGTCACTGTCCGTGAGGAGTTTGCACATTCTCCCCGTGTCTGCGTGGGTTTCGCCCCCACAACCCAAAGATGTGCAGGATAGGCGGATTGGCGACGCTAAATTGCCCCTTAATTGGAAAAAATAATTGGGTACTCTAAATTTAAAAAAAAAAAAAAAAAAAGGAGAGGATCTCCTCCATCAGCTTTTCCAGCATGTTCGCCAAATATTTAGCAGTCTGCATTACTTTGACCCCCTCAGGCATCCTCACGATTCGGAGATTCTGACTCTTGGAGCGACTCTCGAGGTCCTCCAGCTTCTCCCTCAACCTCTTGTGGCTATCCACCATCTCCGCCTCCGATGAAGCCAATCGATCCTCATACTCTCCCTGGCCCTGAGCCTCGAGCCTTTGCTCCACTCTCTTGATAGCCACCCTAAGTGACTCCACCACCTCAGCCATGTCCTCTGAGGCCTCCTTCCTCTGCTGCTGAAACATGTTGTTCAAAATGAAATGAAATGAAATGAAAATAATTTATTGTTACAAGTAGGCTTCAAATGAAGTCACTGTGAAAAGCCCCTAGTCGCCACATTCCGGCGCCTGTTCGGGGAGGCTGGTACGGGAATTGAACCGTGCTGCTGGCCTGCCTTGGTCTGCTTTCAAAGCCAGCTCTTCAGCACTGTGCTAAACCAGCCCCTGCGTTCATGGGCCCCTCTGTAGACCACTGGGTGGGCAATGATGCCCCAGCAACTTCTGCCATCTATTCTGTGTTGCACCTCGAATATTCTCACAATCAAGCTGCTGCCTCTTGTTACAATCCTCATCTGGTAAGCCATAAACCAGCCCCACCAGAGAAGTATTACAATCCTCAGTGCTTATGTACCATTCGCCAGTGGTAAAGGCAGAAAAACTCTCTTCATATTTAAGGAGCTACATATTTGAGGAGCTGCAACTGATAGGGCTTTGGAAGTAAAGTGAGATTAAATGAGAGCTCTTTTATGACCGGTTCAGACACAGCGGGCTGTGTTGCCATCCCCTGTGATGTAAACTTTCTATGTTTCTAAGATTTACAAAGTGAAAAGCCTGACCAAACTTTGTTTAACTGGTATCGCTGAAGCCTGGATCTGTTTTGTCATGCACTGAACTCTGAGCTGCAGGCCACAGTAACTCTGAGCTGCAGGCCACAGTAACTCTGAGCTGCAGGCCACAGTAACTCTGAGCTGCAGGCCACAGTAACTCTGAGCCACAGTAACTCTGAGCTGCAGGCCACAGTAACTCTGAGCTGCAGGCCACAGTAACTCTGAGCTGCAGGCCACAGTAACTCTGAGCCACAGTAACTCTGAGCTGCAGGCCACAGTAACTCTGAGCTGCAGGCCACAGTAACTCTGAGCTGCAGGCCACAGTAACTCTGAGCTGCAGGCCACAGTAACTCTGAGCTGCAGGCCACAGTAACTCTGAGCTGCAGGCCACAGTAACTCTGAGCTGCAGGCCACAGTAACTCTGAGCTGCAGGCCACAGTAACTCTGAGCCACAGTAACTCTGAGCTGCAGGCCACAGTAACTCTGAGCCACAGTAACTCTGAGCTGCAGGCCACAGTAACTCTGAGCTGCAGGCCACAGTAACTCTGAGCTGCAGGCCACAGTAACTCTGAGCTACAGGCCACAGTAACTCTGAGCTGCAGGCCACAGTAACTCTGAGCCACAGTAACTCTGAGCTGCAGGCCACAGTAACTCTGAGCTGCAGGCCACAGTAACTCTGAGCTGCAGGCCACAGTAACTCTGAGCTGCAGGCCACAGTAACTCTGAGCTGCAGGCCACAGTAACTCTGAGCTACAGGCCACAGTAACTCTGAGCTGCAGGCCACAGTAACTCTGAGCTGCAGGCCACAGTAACTCTGAGCCACAGTAACTCTGAGCTACAGGCCACAGTAACTCTGAGCTGCAGGCCACAGTAACTCTGAGCTGCAGGCCACAGTAACTCTGAGCTGCAGGCCACAGTAACTCTGAGCTGCAGGCCACAGTAAACAGCCGGTCGAGATGCAGCTGGGAGCTGGAGCTTTCCTTATCTGCCTGTTTCCAGGGACAGGTTATTGCATTCAGTTAATGAGGCTTACTGTGTAATTGCAGCTTTGGGATTTTTTAATATTAGGACGATTGTAGAGTTCAGAAAGCAGAAATTGTTTACATTTCAGAAAAATAGTAGCTTGGAATAGTTTCCTCGCTGTCATAATTACTGGTTATTTTCTGTGACCCTTCAGTTTTTAGCACTTTTTTAGCCTTCCAAAAGCTGGCACATGATTTCACAAGTTGGCAGGAAAGCTTTTGGATCAGATGTCTTCCTTTCAAATGAAAGTAATTGTAACCAAAATGATGCTAGATGCTATTCCTAGAGCACATCTCCAACACTGCACTGTGGGAAGGATGTGAAGGCTTTGGAGAGAGATTGACGTGAGGGGCAACATGGTAGCACAGTGGTTAGCACAATTGCTTCACAGCGCCAGGGTCCCAGGTTCGATTCCCGGCTTGGGTCACTGTCTGTGCGGAGTCTGCACATCCTCCCTGTGTATGTGTGGGTTTCCTCCGGGTGCTCCGGTTTCCTCCCACAGTCCAAAGATGTGCAGGTTAGGTGGATTGACCATGATAAATTGCCCTTTGTGTCCAAAATTGCCCTTAGTGTTGGGTGGGGTTACTGGGTTATGGGGATAGGGTGGAGGTGTGGGCCTGGGTGGGGTGCTCTTTCCAAGAGACGGTGCAGACTCGATGGGCCGAATGGCCTCCTTCTGCACTGTAAATTCTATGAGAATGGTTCCAGTGCTGAGGAATTTCAGTGATATGGATAAATTGGAGAAGTTGGGACTGTTTCCCTTGAAGAGGAGATTGAGAGGAGATTTGATAGTGGTGTTTGGGGATTTGAATGGAATCGATAGGGAGAGACCGTTCATTGTGAAAGGTTCCAGAATGAGGACTTGGTTACAGAAGCAACTTTCTTATGTAGTGAGTGGTTAGGGTTAGGGAGTGAGAGAGTGAGGCAGATTTAGAAGGAGATTACATTGTTATCCAAACAGGAAGAATGTGGAGGCTTACAGGAAGAATGGCACTAAGTGAATTGCTGATTCAGAGAGCCAGTACAGACATAGAACATAGAAAATACAGCACAGAACAGGCCCTTCGGCCCACGATGTTGTGCCGAACATTTGTCCTAGATTAAGAACAAATTAATCTACACCCCATCATTCTACCGTAATACATGTACCTGTCCAATAGCCACTTGAAGGTCCCTAATGTTTCCAACTCAACTACTTCCACAGGCAGTGCATTCCATGCCCTCACTACTCTCTGGGTAAAGAACCTACCTCTGACATCCCCCCTATATCTTCCACCATTCACCTTAAATTTATGTCCCCTTGTAATGGTTTGTTCCACCCAAGGAAAAAGTTTCTGACTGTCTACTCTATCTATTCCCCTGATCATCTTATAAACCTCTATCAAGTCGCCCCTCATTCTACTCCGTCCTAATGAGAAAAGGCCGAGCACCCTCAACCTTTCCTCGTAAGACCTACTCTCCATTCCAGGCAACATCCTGGTAAATCTCCTTTACACCTTTTCCAAAGCTTCCACATCCTTCCTAAAATGAGGCGACCAGAACTGCACACAGTACTCCAAATGTGGCCTTACCAAGGTTTTGTACAGTTGCATCATCACCTCACGGCTCTTAAATTCAGTCCCTCTGCTAATGAACGCTAGCACACCATAGGCCTTCTTCACAGCTCTATCCACTTGAGTGGCAACTTTCAAAGATCTGTGAACATAGACCCCAAGATCTCTATTCGCAGACATGATAGGCTGAATGGCCTCCTTTTGCATTGTAATAATTGTGTGATTCTGTTACCTTGTGCTTGCACATTCTGCCAATGTGGTGTGCCCATTACAGCTTCCAAAGAGAATTCATCCTCCTCCTCTCTGTCCAGCTTGTTTTCCCTGATTCTCTTTCTGACCTTGACTTTTATAGGACCATAGAATGGTTGCAGTACAGAAGGCTATTCAGCCCATTGTATCAATGCTGCCTCTCTGAAGCAACTCCCCCACCATCTGCTAGCCCTTTACCTTCATTTCTCAGTAATATGTAAAGCGAGAACATTGTAAGTCAATGGCAGTTGTTAATTTTGATGGAGCAGACTGTTGGTGAATGTAGTAGTGTGGGGAGGAGGCCGGCTGCAAGCATGCTTTGAAAATAGTGGAGGTAGAGTGAGGGCAGGGTTGAACATGGTGGGTATCAAGCCAGTAACTCACCTCGGGATACACGCCCAATATGACACAGGGGAGCTGGGAAGTTACAGCAATATGATGTTGCTGCTGAATTAAAGTATTATTCAAAGTGGTGGCACAAAGTAGCATCGTTTAAGCAGAGTGGGTCATGAACCTTGTCAACAAACGTGTAGTCAATTCTCTGCAATGTGAGGCTGCTAGTCCTCTGTTCTGCTGCCTTCTCCAATCTGCAAGACAACAGAAGCACAGTCATCGTACTGTCAATCTGCCGTCAGAATCACCGCCCCAATCCCACAACAGAGCTAGTTACCACATCCAGCCATGGGTGAAAACAGCATTGTGCTAGCAATGCAAGTGCGGCACGGCATTGGGAGCCAGAAATGATCCAAGCATCTGAGCATTGTGTTCCTGAGCCACAATTGAATATCCAGCCTGATCTTTCTGCCATTTCTCATTATTTACTCCCCTGCAGAATACTGGGATGAGCATTGAAGCCTGGTATTTCTAGCATGGTGAGTGTGTTAAACAATGAGGTAAATCAGTTTCCATGTATTTGCTGAGGGAGAAATATGGGCCAGAAAATGGAAGAACTCTCCTGCTCATTTCTGAGATCCAATCACAGGATCTTTTATACACATCTGAATAAGTAGATGGGGCCTGTGCACAGGACCTCTGACAGTGCAATGCCTGCTCAGTACCGAGCTAAAGTGGCTCGATTTTGCGCTCAAGAATTTGGGGGACTTGAACTTGAACAGAAAACTTCTGACTCAGAGATGAGCGAGAAACACTTTAAATGCATCCTGACTTGCATTAAATGGGATAATAATGTAATGCCTATCCGTCTGCTTCAGACTAATATTGAAGGGTGCATAGCGCTCTGTGAACAAAAGCAGGGAGTATTCTGAGACACCTTCAACCAACAGCACCTCAATTAAAGAATTACTTCGTTTTTTAGAAAATATTT
The DNA here is from genome assembly GCF_902713615.1 of Scyliorhinus canicula. Classification (NCBI taxonomy): domain Eukaryota; kingdom Metazoa; phylum Chordata; class Chondrichthyes; order Carcharhiniformes; family Scyliorhinidae; genus Scyliorhinus; species Scyliorhinus canicula. The sequence goes on along the minus strand of NC_052151.1, from coordinate 1,097,764 downwards.
TATTGAGGCATTTATAATTTTAACGCATTTTCACATTTTAAACAACAGAGAGATCCAACACACACGCAAAAAAACCCACAATAACATTCCCAACTCCCCCCAGCCCTAAACCCTGACATTAGATTCTCTGCCCTTATTTGTCACTTCCATGCCTCCGAACAAAATCCACACTTGCAAGTACCGGAACACGTTCCCACCCGGCAGCTCAAACTCCTCCCCTAGCTCCTCCAGGCTCGGGAAACCCTCCTCAATGAAGAGATCCACAAATCTCTCAATCCCTGCCCGCTGGCACCTCCTAAAGCCCCCATCCAGCCCCCCCCCCCCGATCACACCGACACCCCCTCCAATCTCGTGCTTCCTCCATTGCCCCCACACTGCACTACCTGCCACTGGGCTTGTGGAGCACTGAGGCGGCGAGAATGGCAGAGGTGCTGTTAACAAAGCCTTCAAACTCGTACCCTTAAGAATGACTCTGTTTGTGTATGAACTTTCTGCTTACATACGGTGACTGTGCCAGTCTGCTGGGTGAGTTTCCACAGCAAATACTAGAATAGATTACATCCTAGCAGTTTACATTTTGAAGGAGCTGTCCATGTGAAGTCGCAGTGCAGGCTGCACTGAACCAAATGTTTGCTTCTGATAAAATACTGGAGAATGATGAATGTTCAGACCGATTCCGGGGATGGCGGGACTGACGTATGAGGAGAGATTGAATTGGTGAGGATTATATTCGCTGGAGTTTAGTAAAATGAGGGGGGGGATCTCATAGAATATAAAGTTCTAACAGGGTAGATGCAGGAAGGATGTTCCCGATGGTGGGTGTGTCCAGTACCAGGGGGCACAGTCTGAGGATACGGGGTAGACCATTTCGGACAGAGATAAGGAGACATTTCTTCACCCAGAGAGTGGTCGGCCTGTGGAATTCATTACCACAGGATGAAGTTGAGCTCAAAACATATGTTTTCAAGAAGCAGTTAGATATAGCACTGAGGGTGAAGGGGATAAAAGGATATGGGGGAAGGCAGGATTAGGCTATTGAGTGGGATGGTCAGCTGTGACCTAATGAATGGCAAAGTAGGCTCGAAGGGTAGAATGGCCCCACCCTGCTCCTATTTTCTACATTTCTATGTCCCCAGCATAATTACGAACTTAGTCTCCAGGGAGGGGACTTGGAGGGGTAGAGGGGCAGAGTATAAGAGCTATAAGTATGAATAACTTACAAATAACAAGGAATAATACAGCACAGGAACAGGCCCTTCGGCCCTCCAAGCCTGTACCGGTCATGATACCACCCGTGGCCAAATCCCTCAGCACTTCCTTGTGCCGTATCCCTCTATACCCATCCTATCCACGTGTTTGTCAAGATGCCTTTTGAACGCCGTTAATGTATCTGTTTCCCCAACCTCCCCTGGCAACGTGTTCCAGGCACTCACCTCCCTCTGTGTAAAACACCTGCCTCACACATCTCCTCTAAACTTTGCCCCATGGACATTAAACCTATGCCCCCTGGTGACTGACCCCTCCACCCTGGGAAAGAGTGCCTGCCCATCCACTCTGTCCATGTCCCTCATGATCTTGTAGACCTCTATCAGGTCACCCCTCAACCTCCATCTTTCTAATGAAAACAGTCCCAGTCTATTCAGCCTCTCCACATAGATAACAGCTAACGCCTGGTAAACCTCCTCTGTACCCTCTTCAAAGCCTCCACATCCTTCTGGACCAGAATTGTGCGCAATATTCCAAATGCGGCCTTACCAAGGTTCTATACAACTGTGGCATGACTTGCCAGTTTTTATACACGATGCCCCGTCCGATGAAGGCAAGCATTCCATATGCTTTCTTGACTACCTTGTCCACTTGTGTTGCCACCTATAAAAATCTGTGGACCTGCACGTCCAGATCTCTCTGACTTTCTATATTCCTCTGAGTTTTGCCATTTACAGTATAATAATAATCTTTATTGTCACAAGTAGGCTCACATTAATATTCCAATGTGAAAATCCCCTAGTCGCCACATTCCGGCGCCTGTACACACAGGGAGAATTCAGATTGTCCAATTCACCGAACAGCACATCTTTCAGGAGCACCCGGAGGAAACTCACGCAGACACATATTTCCCTTCTACGTTAGACCTACCAAAATACATTACCTCACATTATTCCGCATTAAACTCCATTTGCCATTGCTCTGCCCAAGTCTTCAACCTATCTATGTCCTGCTGAAACCCACGCACACACGGGGAGGATGTGCAGACTCCGCTCGACAGTGACCCAGGCTGCAATCGAACCTGGGACCCTGGAACTGTGAAGCAACTGTGCTATCCACAATGCTACCGTGCTGCCCTAAACATACTTACTAATTCGACCAGCTACATTTTCCTGCAAATCGTTAATGTATACTACAAACAACAGAGGCCTCAACACAGATCCCCATGGAACACCGCTAGTCACAACCCTCCATTCAGAAAAACACCCTTCTACTGCTGCCCTTTGCCTTCTGTGACCGAGCCAGTTCTGTATCCATCTTACCACCTCACCTCTGATCCCGTGCGACTTCACCTTTTGTACCAGTCTGCCATGAGGCACCTTGTCAAAGGTTTTACTGAAGTCCATGTAAACAACATCCACCACCCTCCCCATATCAATCATCTTTGTCACCGCCTCAAAAACTTGATCAAGTTAGTGAGGCACAACCTATCCTTCACAAAACCATGCTGCCTATCGCTAATGAGTCCATTTGTTTCCAAATGGGTAAATCCTGTCCCTGAGAATTCTCTCCAATAATTTACCGACTGACGTGAGGCTCACCAGCCTATAGTTTCCAGGATTATCCCTGCTACCTTTCTTAAAGGGCAGCACGGTAGCATAGTGATTAGCGCAATTGCTTCACAGCTCCAGGGTCCCAGGTTCGATTCCCGGCTTGGGTCACTGTCTGTGCGGTGTCTGCACGTTCTCCCTGTGTGGGCGTGGGTTCCCTCCGGGTGCTCCGGTTTCCTCCCACAGTCCAAAGACATGCAGGTTAGGTGGATTGGCCATGATAAATTGCCCTTAGTGTCCTAAATTGCCGTTAGTGATGGGCGGGGTAACTCGGTTATGGGGATAGGGTGGAGGTGTACGGTTGGGAGGGGTGCTCTTTCCAAGAGCCGGTGCAGACTCGATGGGCCGAATGGTCTCCTTCTGCACTGATAATTCTATAAACAGCGGTACCACATTAGCTATTCTCCAGTCCTCGGGATCTCACCTGTAGCCATTGAGGATACAAAGATGTCCATAAGACCATAAGTCATAGGAGCAGAATTAGGCCAATCGGCCCATCGAGTCTTCTCTGCCATTCAACCATGGCTGATATTTTCCCATCCTCATTTCCCTGCCTTCTCCCCATAACCCCTGATCCCCTTATTAATCAAGAACCTATCTATCTCTGTCTTAAACTCCATTTGATTTGGTGATTTGGCCTCCACAGCAGCAAAGAGTTCCACAGATTCACCACCCTCTGGCTGAAGAAGTTCCTCCTCATCTCTGTTTTAAAGGATCCTTTAGTCTGAGATTGTGTCTTCTGTCAGTCATCTTACCTCGCGGATTCGCGGCCTAGTCTCCAGAATCAGAGAATAATACAGTACCCTATGGTCCATCGAGTCTGCACCGACACATGAAAAACACCTGACCTGCCAATCCTAATCCCACTTGCCAGCACTTGGCCCATAGCCTTGAATGTTGTGACATGCCAAGTGCTCATCCAGGTACTTTCTAAAGGACGTGAAGCAACCCGCCTCTACCACCCTCCCAGACCGTCACCCCGCCTCTACCACCCTCCCAGACCGTCACCCCGCCTCTACCACCCTCCCTCCAGGCAGTGCGTTCCAGACCGTCACCACCCTCTGGGTAATAACGTTTTTACTCAAATCCCTCCCCCGAATCTCCTGCCCCTCACCTTGAACTTGTGCCCCCTCGTAACTGACCCTTCAACTAAGAGGAACAGCTGCTCCCTATCCACCCTGTCCATGCCCCTCATAATCTTGTCCACCTCGATCAGGTCACCCCTCAGTCTGCTCTGCTCCAGCGAAACAACCCAAGCCAATCCAACCTCTCTTTATAACATGTCAACCGCCTGTCCAGCTTTAGGGGCTGGTTTAGCACAGTGGGCTAAACAGCTAGCTTGTAATGCAGAATAAGACCAGCAGCGCGGGTTGAATTCCCGCACCGGCCTCCCCGAACAGGTAACTTCATTGAAGCCTACTTGTGAGAACAGTTATTATTATTATTCCCCAGAATTAGGTCCCGCACTGCACCGTCCCTTGTTGAACCTTCTGCATATTGAGCTAAAATGTTCTGTATACATTTTAAGAACTCCACTCCATCTAAGTCCTTACCACAGTGACTAGTTGGGAATGTTGGGAAAGTTGAAATCACCTAATATAATGACCCTATTATTAATTGACACACCTTTCCGAATTGCGCATATATTTGCTCCTCAATTTCCCGCTATCTAGGGGTCTATAATAAACACCGAGCAATGTGGCTGTCCCTTTTTTGTTACTAAGCTCTACCCACAAAGCTTCATTTGATGCCGCGTCCAGGGTTTAATCTCTCCTTACCGCAGTAACTGACTCCTTAACTAATAGTGTAATGCCTCCTCCTCTTTCACTGTTTGTCTCGCCTGAAAATCCTATATCCCAGGATGTTGAGCTGTCAATCCTTCACCTCTATCAACTACGTCTCCCTGACAGCTACTCTATCACAATTCCACGTGTCAATCCTCCCCCTTAACTTATCCGTTTTACCTGTAATACTCCTGGCATTAAAGCCTCATCTTACTCCCTTGAAACTTACTACCTCTGACCTGATTGCTTTTCTATGTTATGCTGTGTCCCTATTCTGCTCACAGTCTGTGACCCCCCTCCCCCTGCCGAATTCATTTAAACTCCTCCCAACAGCACTAGCAAACCCACGAGCCAGGAGGTTAGTCCTTCTCTGGTTCAGATATAGACCGTCCCACTTGTAAAGGTCCCACCTTCCCCAGAAACGGTCCCAGTGGTCCAGGAAGCTAAAATCCTCCCTCCAGCACCAACTGTTAAGATAGAGAAATACAGCACAGAACAGGCCCTTCGGCCCACGATGTTGCGCCGAACTTTTGTCCTAGGTTAATCATAGAATTTTGGACAATTTGTCATGGCCAATCCACCCAACCTGCACATCTTTGGACTGTGGGAGGAAACCGGAGTACCCGGAGGAAACCCACGCAGTCACGGGGAGGATGTGCAGACTCCACACAGACAGTGACCCATGTCGAAATCGAACTTGGGACCCTGGAGCTGTGAAGCAATTGTGCTATCCACAATGCTACCGTGCTGCCCTTAAGAAGTTAACCTACACTCCCTTATTCTACCCTAATCCAAGTACCTATCCAATAGCCGTTTGAAGGTCCATAAATTTTCCGACTCAACTACTACCACAGGCAGTGCATTCCATGCCCCCACTACTCTCTGGGTAAAGAACCTACCTCTGACATCCCCTCTATATCTTCCACCATTTATCTTAAATTTATGTCCCCTTGTAATGGTGTGTTCCACCCGGGGAAAAAGTCTCTGACTATCTACTCTATCTATTCCCCTGATCATCTTATAAACCTCTATCAAGTCGCCCCTCATCCTTCTCCGTTCCAATGAGAAAAGGCCCAGCACCCTCAATCTTTCCTCGTATGACCTACTCTCCATTCCAGGCAACATCCTGGTAAATCTCCTTTGCACCTTTTCCAAAGCTTCCACATCCTTCCTAAAATGAGGTGACCAGAACTGCACACAGTACTCCAAATGTGGCCTGACCAAGGTTTTGTACAGCTGCATCATCACCTCACGGCTCTTAAATTCAATCCCTCTGCTAATGAACGCTAGCACACCATAGGCCTTCTTCACAGCTCTATCCACTTGAGTGGCAACTTTCAAAGAACAATGAACATAGACCCCAAGATCTCTCTGCTCCTCCACATTGCCAAGAACCCTACCATTAACCCTGTATTCCGCATTCAGATTTGTCCTTCCAAAATGGACAACCTCACACTTGTCAGGGTTAAACTCCATCTGCCACTTCTCAGCCCAGCTCTGCATTCTATCTATGTCTCTTTGAAGCCGACAACAGCCCTCCTCACTATCCACAACTCCACCAATCTTCGTATCATCTGCAAATTTACTGACCCACCCTTCAACTCCCTCATCCAAGTCGTTAATGAAAATCACAAACAGCAGAGGACCCAGAACTGATCCCTGCGGTACACCACTGATAACTGGGCTCCAGGCTGAATATTTGCCATCCACCACAACTCTCTGTCTTCTATCGGTTAGCCAGTTTGTTATCCAACTGGCCAAATTTCCCACTATCCCATGCCTCCTTACTTTCTGCATAAGCCTACCATGGGGAACCTTATCAAATGCCTTACTAAAATCCATGTACACTACATCCACTGCTTTACCTTCATCCACATGCTTGGTCACCTCTTCAAAGAATTCAATAAGACTTGTAAGGCAAGACCTACCCCTCACAAATCCGTGCTGACTATCCCTAATCAAGCAATGCCTTTCCAGATGCTCAGAAATCCTATCCCTCAGTACCCTTTCCATTACTTTGCCTACCACCGAAGTAAGACTAACTGGCCTGTAATTCCCAGGGTTATCCCTATTCCCTTTTTTGAACAGGGGCACGACATTCGCCACTCTCCAATCCTCTGGTACCACCCCTGTTGACAGCGAGGACGAAAAGATCATTGCCAACGGCTCTGCAATTTCATTTCTTGCTTCCCATAGAATCCTTGGATATATCCCGTCAGGCCCGGGGGACTTGTCTATCCTCAAGTTTTTCAAAACGCGCAACACATCTTCCTTCCTGACAAGTATCTCCTCAAGCTTATCAGTCTGCTTCACGCTGTCCTCTCCAACAATATGGCCCCTCTCATTTGTAAATACTGAAGAAAAATACTTGTTCAAGACCTCTCCTATCTCTTCAGACTCAATACACAATCTCCCGCTACTGTCCTTAATCGGACCTACTCTCACTCTAGTCATTCTCATATTTCTCACGTATGTGTAAAAGGCCTTGGGGTTTTCCTTGATCCTACCCGCCAAAGATTTTTCATGCCCTCTCTTAGCTCTCCTAATCCCTTTCTTCAGTTCCCTCCTGGCTATCTTGTATCCCTCCAGCGCACTGTCTGAACCTTGTTTCTTCAGCCTTACATAAGTCTCCTTCTTCCTCTTAACAAGACATTCAACCTCTCTTGTCAACCATGGTTCCCTCACTCGACCATCTCTTCCCTGCCTGACAGGGACATACATATCAAAGACACGCAGTACCTGATCCTTGAACAAGTTCCACATTTCACCTGTGTCCTTCCCTGACAGCCTATGTTCCCAACTTCTGCACTTCAATTCTTGTCTGACAGCATTGTATTTACCCTTCCCCCAATTATAAACCTTGCCCTGTTGCTCGTACCTATCCCTCTCCATTACTAAAGTGAAAGTCACAGAATTGTGGTCACTACCTCCAAAATGCTCCCCCACTAACAAATCTATCACCTGCCCTGGTTCATTACCAAGTACTAAATCCAATATGGCCTCCCCTCTGGTCGGACAATCTACATACTGTGTTAGAAAAGCTTCCTGGACACACTGCACAAACACTACCCCATCCAAACTATTTGATCTAAAGAGTTTCCACTCAATGTTTGGGAAGTTGAAGTCGCCCATGACTACTACCCTGTGACTTCTGCACCTTTCCAGAATCTGTTTCCCAATCTGTTCCTCCACATCTCTGCTGCTATTGGGGGGCCTATAGAACACTCCCAACAAGGTGACTGCTCCTTTCCTATTTCTAACTTCAACCCATATTACCTCAGTAGGCAGATCCCCCTCGAACTGCCTTTCTGCAGCTGTTATACTATCTCTAATTAACAATGCCACCCCCCCACCTCTTTTACCATCCTCCCTAAAAAGCCACGCATTTATCTGTGCTATTCTCCTATTTCTGTACTGGCTAGCACATAGCACTGGGAGTAATCCAGAGGTTACTATCCCAGAGGTCCTGCTTTTTAGTCTACTTCCTAACTCCCTGAACACTTGATGCAAGACCTCATCCCTCTTTTTACCTGTGTTATTAGTGCCAGTGTATACCGTGACCTCTGCCTTATCACCCTCCTCCTTCAGAATGACCCGTGCCTGTTTAGAGACTTCCTTGACCCTGGCACCAGGGAGGCAGCATACCATCCTGGAGTCTCTTTCAGGTCCACAGAAGCGCCTATCTATGCCCTTGACTATAGAGTCCCCTATGACTATTGCTCTTCTGCGCTTTGACCCTCCCTGCTGAACATCAGAGCCAGCCGTGGTGCCACTGCTCTGGCTGCTGCTGCTGCTCCTTTCCCCTGATAGGCCCACTTGTAAAGGTCACACCTTCATCAGAAACGGTCCCAGTGGCCCAGGAAGCTAAAATCCTCCCTCCTGCACCCACTGTTACGCCACGCATTTATCTGTGCTATTCTCCTATTTCATACAAAAGCAATAGCATACAAAATGGTATATTTGTTAGAGAGGGCGACAGTCACATGGGATTCCTGCACTGCCTGCCTGCCCTTTCTAGCAGTCACCCATCTATCTACCTGCAGCTTGGGTGTGACCATGTCTCTGAAAAGCCAGTCTATGACGCTTTCCGCCACCTGCATGCTGCTAAGTGCCTCCAACTGCTGTTCCAACCGATCCATGCAGTCTGTAGGGAGATGCAATTGGCTACACTTGCTGCAGATGTAGTTGTCCGGAATGCTTGAAAGGTCAGAGGTTCCCACAACTCACAGATGAAGTGTTGCCCCACTGACTGACATTTCTAGCTCCAATTGATTAATTTTAAGATAATTTCTTATCAAATTAATTTACAATTAACTATATAATCCCTGACGCTAGATTTCTACCATCGATATTAAACGCTAAATACGCTAATCTTCGCCCTCCGGCTTAGTACTCGGTGTGAAGGGATTGATTACAGTGCAGTGTGATACTCTGTGTGAAGGGATTGATTACAGTGCAGTGTGATACTCTGTGTGAAGGGACTGATTACAGTGCAGTGTGATACTCTGTGAAGGGACTGATTACAGTGCAGTGTGATACTCTGTGTGAAGGGATTGATTACAGTGCAGTGTGATACTCTGTGTGAAGGGATTGATTACAGTGCAGTGTGATACTCTGTGTGAAGGGACTGATTACAGTGCAGTGTGATACTCTGTGTGAAGGGATTGATTACAGTGCAGTGTGATACTCTGTGTGAAGGGGCTGATTACAGTGCAGTGTGATACTCTGTGTGAAGGGATTGATTACAGTGCAGTGTGATACTCTGTGAAGGGATTGATTACAGTGCAGTGTGATACTCTGTGAAGGGATTGATTACAGTGCAGTGTGATACTCTGTGAAGGGATTGATTACAGTGCAGTGTGATACTCTGTGTGAAGGGATTGATTGCAGTGCAGTGTGATATTCTGTGTGAAGGGACTGATTACAGTGCAGTGTGATACTCTGTGTGAAGGGGCTGATTACAGTGCAGTGTGATACTCTGTGTGAAGGGACTGATTACAGTGCAGTGTGATACTCTGTGAAGGGATTGATTACAGTGCAGTGTGATACTCTGTGTGAAGGGACTGATTACAGTGCAGTGTGATACTCTGTGAAGGGATTGATTACAGTGCAGTGTGATACTCTGTGAAGGGATTGATTACAGTGCAGTGTGATACTCTGTGTGAAGGGATTGATTACAGTGCAGTGTGATACTCTGTGTGAAGGGATTGATTACAGTGCAGTGTGATACTCTGTGTGAAGGGATTGATTACAGTGCAGTGTGATACTCTGTGTGAAGGGATTGATTACAGTGCAGTGTGATACTCTGTGTGAAGGGACTGATTACAGTGCAGTGTGATACTCTGTGTGAAGGGATTGATTACAGTGCAGTGTGATACTCTGTGTGAAGGGATTGATTACAGTGCAGTGTGATACTCTGTGTGAAGGGACTGATTACAGTGCAGTGTGATACTCTGTGTGAAGGGATTGATTACAGTGCAGTGTGATACTCTGTGTGAAGGGATTGATTACAGTGCAGTGTGATACTCTGTGTGAAGGGATTGATTACAGTGCAGTGTGATACTCTGTGTGAAGGGATTGATTACAGTGCAGTGTGATACTCTGTGTGAAGGGATTGATTACAGTGCAGTGTGATACTCTGTGTGAAGGGATTGATTACAGTGCAGTGTGATACTCTGTGTGAAGGGACTGATTACAGTGCAGTGTGATACTCTGTGTGAAGGGATTGATTACAGTGCAGTGTGATACTCTGTGTGAAGGGACTGATTACAGTGCAGTGTGATACTCTGTGTGAAGGGATTGATTACAGTGCAGTGTGATACTCTGTGTGAAGGGATTGATTACAGTGCAGTGTGATACTCTGTGTGAAGGGATTGATTACAGTGCAGTGTGATACTCTGTGTGAAGGGATTGATTACAGTGCAGTGTGATACTCTGTGTGAAGGGATTGATTACAGTGCAGTGTGATACTCTGTGTGAAGGGATTGATTACAGTGCAGTGTGATACTCTGTGTGAAGGGACTGATTACAGTGCAGTGTGATACTCTGTGTGAAGGGACTGATTACAGTGCAGTGTGATACTCTGTGTGAAGGGATTGATTACAGTGCAGTGTGATACTCTGTGTGAAGGGATTGATTACAGTGCAGTGTGATACTCTGTGTGAAGGGATTGATTACAGTGCAGTGTGATACTCTGTGTGAAGGGATTGATTACAGTGCAGTGTGATACTCTGTGTGAAGGGATTGATTACAGTGCAGTGTGATACTCTGTGTGAAGGGACTTGATTACAGTGCAGTGTGATACTCTGTGTGAAGGGATTGATTACAGTGCAGTGTGATACTCTGTGTGAAGGGACTGATTACAGTGCAGTGTGATACTCTGTGTGAAGGGACTGATTACAGTGCAGTGTGATACTCTGTGTGAAGGGATTGATTACAGTGCAGTGTGATACTCTGTGTGAAGGGATTGATTACAGTGCAGTGTGATACTCTGTGTGAAGGGATTGATTACAGTGCAGTGTGATACTCTGTGTGAAGGGATTGATTACAGTGCAGTGTGATACTCTGTGTGAAGGGCTGATTACAGTGCAGTGTGATACTCTGTGTGAAGGGATTGATTACAGTGCAGTGTGATACTCTGTGTGAAGGGATTGATTACAGTGCAGTGTGATACTCTGTGAAGGGATTGATTACAGTGCAGTGTGATACTCTGTGTGAAGGGATTGATTACAGTGCAGTGTGATACTCTGTGAAGGGATTGATTACAGTGCAGTGTGATACTCTGTGTGAAGGGATTGATTACAGTGCAGTGTGATACTCTGTGTGAAGGGATTGATTACAGTGCAGTGTGATACTCTGTGTGAAGGGATTGATTACAGTGCAGTGTGATACTCTGTGTGAAGGGCTGATTACAGTGCAGTGTGATACTCTGTGTGAAGGGATTGATTACAGTGCAGTGTGATACTCTGTGTGAAGGGATTGATTACAGTGCAGTGTGATACTCTGTGAAGGGATTGATTACAGTGCAGTGTGATACTCTGTGTGAAGGGATTGATTACAGTGCAGTGTGATACTCTGTGTGAAGGGATTGATTACAGTGCAGTGTGATACTCTGTGTGAAGGGATTGATTACAGTGCAGTGTGATACTCTGTGTGAAGGGATTGATTACAGTGCAGTGTGATACTCTGTGTGAAGGGACTGATTACAGTGCAGTGTGATACTCTGTGTGAAGGGATGATTACAGTGCAGTGTGATACTCTGTGTGAAGGGATTGATTACAGTGCAGTGTGATACTCTGTGTGAAGGGATTGATTACAGTGCAGTGTGATACTCTGTGTGAAGGGATTGATTACAGTGCAGTGTGATACTCTGTGTGAAGGGATTGATTACAGTGCAGTGTGATACTCTGTGTGAAGGGATTGATTACAGTGCAGTGTGATACTCTGTGTGAAGGGACTGATTACAGTGCAGTGTGATACTCTGTGTGAAGGGATTGATTACAGTGCAGTGTGATACTCTGTGTGAAGGGACTGATTACAGTGCAGTGTGATACTCTGTGTGAAGGGATGATTACAGTGCAGTGTGATACTCTGTGTGAAGGGACTTGATTACAGTGCAGTGTGATACTCTGTGAAGGGACTTGATTACAGTGCAGTGTGATACTCTGTGTGAAGGGATTGATTACAGTGCAGTGTGATACTCTGTGAAGGGACTGATTACAGTGCAGTGTGATACTCTGTGTGAAGGGATTGATTACAGTGCAGTGTGATACTCTGTTTGATGGGATTGATTACAGTGCAGTGTGATACTCTGTGAAGGGATTGATTACAGTGCAGTGTGATACTCTGTGTGAAGGGATTGATTACAGTGCAGTGTGATACTCTGTGTGAAGGGATTGATTACAGTGCAGTGTGATACTCTGTGTGATGGGATTGATTACAGTGCAGTGTGATACTCTGTGTGATGGGATTGATTACAGTGCAGTGTGATACTCTGTGTGAAGGGACTGATTACAGTGCTGTGTGATACTCTGTGTGAAGGGACTGATTACAGTGCAGTGTGATACTCTGTGTGAAGGGACTGATTACAGTGCAGTGTGATACTCTGTGTGAAGGGATTGATTACAGTGCAGTGTGATACTCTGTGTGAAGGGATTGATTACAGTGCAGTGTGATACTCTGTGAAGGGACTGATTACAGTGCAGTGTGATACTCTGTGTGAAGGGACTGATTACAGTGCAGTGTGATACTCTGTGTGAAGGGATTGATTACAGTGCAGTGTGATACTCTGTGTGAAGGGATTGATTACAGTGCAGTGTGATACTCTGTGAAGGGACTGATTACAGTGCAGTGTGATACTCTGTGTGAAGGGATTGATTACAGTGCAGTGTGATACTCTGTGAAGGGACTGATTACAGTGCAGTGTGATACTCTGTGTGAAGGGACTGATTACAGTGCAGTGTGATACTCTGTGTGAAGGGACTGATTACAGTGCAGTGTGATACTCTGTGTGAAGGGACTGATTACAGTGCAGTGTGATACTCTGTGTGAAGGGACTGATTACAGTGCAGTGTGATACTCTGTGTGAAGGGATTGATTACAGTGCAGTGTGATACTCTGTGTGAAGGGATTGATTACAGTGCAGTGTGATACTCTGTGTGAAGGGATTGATTACAGTGCAGTGTGATACTCTGTGTGAAGGGATTGATTACAGTGCAGTGTGATACTCTGTGTGAAGGGATTGATTACAGTGCAGTGTGATACTCTGTGTGAAGGGATTGATTACAGTGCAGTGTGATACTCTGTGTGAAGGGATTGATTACAGTGCAGTGTGATACTCTGTGTGAAGGGATGATTACAGTGCAGTGTGATACTCTGTGTGAAGGGATTGATTACAGTGCAGTGTGATACTCTGTGTGAAGGGATTGATTACAGTGCAGTGTGATACTCTGTGTGAAGGGATTGATTACAGTGCAGTGTGATACTCTGTGTGAAGGGATTGATTACAGTGCAGTGTGATACTCTGTGTGAAGGGATTGATTACAGTGCAGTGTGATACTCTGTGAAGGGACTGATTACAGTGCAGTGTGATACTCTGTGAAGGGACTGATTACAGTGCAGTGTGATACTCTGTGTGAAGGGATTGATTACAGTGCAGTGTGATACTCTGTGAAGGGACTGATTACAGTGCAGTGTGATACTCTGTGTGAAGGGACTGATTACAGTGCAGTGTGATACTCTGTGTGATGGGATTGATTACAGTGCAGTGTGATACTCTGTGTGAAGGGATTGATTACAGTGCAGTGTGATACTCTGTGTGATGGGATTGATTACAGTGCAGTGTGATACTCTGTGTGAAGGGATTGATTACAGTGCAGTGTGATACTCTGTGTGAAGGGACTGATTACAGTGCAGTGTGATACTCTGTGTGAAGGGATTGATTACAGTGCAGTGTGATACTCTGTGTGAAGGGATTGATTACAGTGCAGTGTGGTACTCTGTGAAGGGACTGATTACAGTGCAGTGTGATACTCTGTGTGAAGGGACTGATTACAGTGCAGTGTGATACTCTGTGTGAAGGGATTGATTACAGTGCAGTGTGATACTCTGTGTGAAGGGATTGATTACAGTGCAGTGTGATACTCTGTGAAGGGACTGATTACAGTGCAGTGTGATACTCTGTGTGATGGGATTGATTACAGTGCGGTGTGATACTCTGTGTGAAGGGATTGATTACAGTGCAGTGTGATACTCTGTGAGAAGGGACTGATTACAGTGCAGTGTGATACTCTGTGAAGGGACTGATTACAGTGCAGTGTGATACTCTGTGTGAAGGGATTGATTACAGTGCAGTGTGATACTCTGTGTGAAGGGATTGATTACAGTGCAGTGTGATACTCTGTGAGAAGGGACTGATTACAGTGCAGTGTGATACTCTGTGAAGGGACTGATTACAGTGCAGTGTGATACTCTGTGTGAAGGGACTGCTTACAGTGCAGGTGTGATACTCTGTGTGAAGGGATTGATTACAGTGCAGTGTGATACTCTGTGAGAAGGGACTGATTACAGTGCAGTGTGATACTCTGTGAAGGGATTGATTACAGTGCAGTGTGATACTCTGTGTGAAGGGATTGATTACAGTGCAGTGTGATACTCTGTGAGAAGGGACTGATTACAGTGCAGTGTGATACTCTGTGAAGGGACTGATTACAGTGCAGTGTGATACTCTGTGTGAAGGGACTGATTACAGTGCAGTGTGATACTCTGTGTGAAGGGACTGATTACAGTGCAGTGTGATACTCTGTGTGAAGGGACTGATTACAGTGCAGTGTGATACTCTGTGTGAAGGGATTGATTACAGTGCAGTGTGATACTCTGTGTGAAGGGATTGATTACAGTGCAGTGTGATACTCTGTGTGAAGGGATTGATTACAGTGCAGTGTGATACTCTGTGTGATGGGATTGATTACAGTGCAGTGTGATACTCTGTGTGAAGGGATTGATTACAGTGCAGTGTGATACTCTGTGTGAAGGGATTGATTACAGTGCAGTGTGATACTCTGTGTGAAGGGATTGATTACAGTGCAGTGTGATACTCTGTGTGAAGGGACTGATTACAGTGCAGTGTGATACTCTGTGTGAAGGGGCTGATTACAGTGCAGTGTGATACTCTGTGTGAAGGGATTGATTACAGTGCAGTATGATACTCTGTGTGAAGGGATTGATTACAGTGCAGTGTGATACTCTGTGTGAAGGGATTGATTACAGTGCAGTGTGATACTCTGTGTGAAGGGATTGATTACAGTGCAGTGTGATACTCTGTGTGAAGGGATTGATTACAGTGCAGTGTGATACTCTGTGTGAAGGGATTGATTACAGTGCAGTGTGATACTCTGTGTGAAGGGATTGATTACAGTGCAGTGTGATACTCTGTGAGAAGGGACTGATTACAGTGCAGTGTGATACTCTGTGTGAAGGGATTGATTACAGTGCAGTGTGATACTCTGTGTGAAGGGGCTGATTACAGTGCAGTGTGATACTCTGTGTGAAGGGATTGATTACAGTGCAGTGTGATACTCTGTGTGAAGGGATTGATTACAGTGCAGTGTGATACTCTGTGTGAAGGGATTGATTACAGTGCAGTGTGATACTCTGTGTGAAGGGATTGATTACAGTGCAGTGTGATACTCTGTGAGAAGGGACTGATTACAGTGCAGTGTGATACTCTGTGTGAAGGGATTGATTACAGTGCAGTGTGATACTCTGTGAGAAGGGACTGATTACAGTGCAGTGTGATACTCTGTGTGAAGGGATTGATTACAGTGCAGTGTGATACTCTGTGTGAAGGGACTGATTACAGTGCAGTGTGATACTCTGTGTGAAGGGATTGATTACAGTGCAGTGTGATACTCTGTGAGAAGGGACTGATTACAGTGCAGTGTGATACTCTGTGAAGGGACTGATTACAGTGCAGTGTGATACTCTGTGTGAAGGGACTGATTACAGTGCAGTGTGATACTCTGTGTGAAGGGATTGATTACAGTGCAGTGTGATACTCTGTGAGAAGGGACTGATTACAGTGCAGTGTGATACTCTGTGTGAAGGGACTGATTACAGTGCGGTGTGATACTCTGTGTGAAGGGATTGATTACAGTGCAGTGTGATACTCTGTGAGAAGGGACTGATTACAGTGCAGTGTGATACTCTGTGAAGGGATTGATTACAGTGCAGTGTGATACTCTGTGTGAAGGGATTGATTACAGTGCAGTGTGATACTCTGTGTGAAGGGACTGATTACAGTGCAGTGTGATACTCTGTGAAGGGACTGATTACAGTGCAGTGTGATACTCTGTGTGAAGGGACTGATTACAGTGCAGTGTGATACTCTGTGTGAAGGGACTGATTACAGTGCAGTGTGATACTCTGTGTGAAGGGACTGATTACAGTGCAGTGTGATACTCTGTGTGAAGGGATTGATTACAGTGCAGTGTGATACTCTGTGTGAAGGGGCTGATTACAGTGCAGTGTGATACTCTGTGTGAAGGGATTGATTACAGTGCAGTGTGATACTCTGTGTGAAGGGATTGATTACAGTGCAGTGTGATACTCTGTGTGAAGGGATTGATTACAGTGCAGTGTGATACTCTGTGTGAAGGGATTGATTACAGTGCAGTGTGATACTCTGTGTGAAGGGATTGATTACAGTGCAGTGTGATACTCTGTGTGAAGGGATTGATTACAGTGCAGTGTGATACTCTGTGAGAAGGGACTGATTACAGTGCAGTGTGATACTCTGTGTGAAGGGATTGATTACAGTGCAGTGTGATACTCTGTGTGAAGGGGCTGATTACAGTGCAGTGTGATACTCTGTGTGAAGGGATTGATTACAGTGCAGTGTGATACTCTGTGTGAAGGGATTGATTACAGTGCAGTGTGATACTCTGTGTGAAGGGTCTGATTACAGTGCAGTGTGATACTCTGTGTGAAGGGATTGATTACAGTGCAGTGTGATACTCTGTGTGAAGGGATTGATTACAGTGCAGTGTGATACTCTGTGAAGGGATTGATTACAGTGCAGTGTGATACTCTGTGTGAAGGGATTGATTACAGTGCAGTGTGATACTCTGTGTGAAGGGACTGATTACAGTGCAGTGTGATACTCTGTGTGAAGGGACTGATTACAGTGCAGTGTGATACTCTGTGTGAAGGGACTGATTACAGTGCAGTGTGATACTCTGTGTGAAGGGACTGATTACAGTGCGGTGTGATACTCTGTGAGAAGGGACTGATTACAGTGCAGTGTGATACTCTGTGTGAAGGGATTGATTACAGTGCAGTGTGATACTCTGTGTGAAGGGACTGATTACAGTGCAGTGTGATACTCTGTGAAGGGATTGATTACAGTGCAGTGTGATACTCTGTGTGAAGGGATTGATTACAGTGCAGTGTGATACTCTGTGTGAAGGGATTGATTACAGTGCAGTGTGATACTCTGTGTGAAGGGATTGATTACAGTGCAGTGTGATACTCTGTGAGAAGGGACTGATTACAGTGCAGTGTGATACTCTGTGTGAAGGGATTGATTACAGTGCAGTGTGATACTCTGTGTGAAGGGCTGATTACAGTGCAGTGTGATACTCTGTGTGAAGGGATTGATTACAGTGCAGTGTGATACTCTGTGAAGGGACTGATTACAGTGCAGTGTGATACTCTGTGTGAAGGGATTGATTACAGTGCAGTGTGATACTCTGTGAAGGGACTGATTACAGTGCAGTGTGATACTCTGTGTGAAGGGACTGATTACAGTGCAGTGTGATACTCTGTGTGAAGGGATTGATTACAGTGCAGTGTGATACTCTGTGTGAAGGGGCTGATTACAGTGCAGTGTGATACTCTGTGTGAAGGGATTGATTACAGTGCAGTGTGATACTCTGTGTGAAGGGATTGATTACAGTGCAGTGTGATACTCTGTGTGAAGGGATTGATTACAGTGCAGTGTGATACTCTGTGTGAAGGGATTGATTACAGTGCAGTGTGATACTCTGTGTGAAGGGATTGATTACAGTGCAGTGTGATACTCTGTGTGAGGGGCTGATTACAGTGCAGTGTGATACTCTGTGTGAAGGGATTGATTACAGTGCAGTGTGATACTCTGTGTGAAGGGATTGATTACAGTGCAGTGTGATACTCTGTGTGAAGGGATTGATTACAGTGCAGTGTGATACTCTGTGTGAAGGGATTGATTACAGTGCAGTGTGATACTCTGTGAAGGGATTGATTACAGTGCAGTGTGATACTCTGTGAGAAGGGACTGATTACAGTGCAGTGTGATACTCTGTGTGAAGGGATTGATTGCAGTGCAGTGTGATACTCTGTGTGAAGGGGCTGATTACAGTGCAGTGTGATACTCTGTGTGAAGGGATTGATTACAGTGCAGTGTGATACTCTGTGTGAAGGGATTGATTACAGTGCAGTGTGATACTCTGTGTGAATGGTCTGATTACAGTGCAGTGTGATACTCTGTGTGAAGGGATTGATTACAGTGCAGTGTGATACTCTGTGTGAAGGGATTGATTACAGTGCAGTGTGATACTCTGTGAAGGGATTGATTACAGTGCAGTGTGATACTCTGTGTGAAGGGATTGATTACAGTGCAGTGTGATACTCTGTGTGAAGGGATTGATTACAGTGCAGTGTGATACTCTGTGTGATGGGATTGATTACAGTGCAGTGTGATACTCTGTGTGAAGGGATTGATTACAGTGCAGTGTGATACTCTGTGAAGGGATTGATTACAGTGCAGTGTGATACTCTGTGAAGGGATTGATTACAGTGCAGTGTGATACTCTGTGTGAAGGGATTGATTACAGTGCAGTGTGATACTCTGTGTGAAGGGACTGATTACAGTGCAGTGTGATACTCTGTGAAGGGATTGATTACAGTGCAGTGTGATACTCTGTGTGAAGGGATTGATTACAGTGCAGTGTGATACTCTGTGTGAATGGTCTGATTACAGTGCAGTGTGATACTCTGTGTGAAGGGATTGATTACAGTGCAGTGTGATACTCTGTGTGAAGGGATTGATTACAGTGCAGTGTGATACTCTGTGAAGGGATTGATTACAGTGCAGTGTGATACTCTGTGTGAAGGGATTGATTACAGTGCAGTGTGATACTCTGTGTGAAGGGATTGATTACAGTGCAGTGTGATACTCTGTGTGATGGGATTGATTACAGTGCAGTGTGATACTCTGTGTGAAGGGATTGATTACAGTGCAGTGTGATACTCTGTGAAGGGATTGATTACAGTGCAGTGTGATACTCTGTGAAGGGATTGATTACAGTGCAGTGTGATACTCTGTGTGAAGGGATTGATTACAGTGCAGTGTGATACTCTGTGTGAAGGGACTGATTACAGTGCAGTGTGATACTCTGTGAAGGGATTGATTACAGTGCAGTGTGATACTCTGTGTGAAGGGATTGATTACAGTGCAGTGTGATACTCTGTGTGAAGGGACTGATTACAGTGCAGTGTGATACTCTGTGTGATGGGATTGATTACAGTGCAGTGTGATACTCTGTGTGAAGGGATTGATTACAGTGCAGTGTGATACTCTGTGTGAAGGGATTGATTACAGTGCAGTGTGATACTCTGTGTGAAGGGATTGATTACAGTGCAGTGTGATACTCTGTGTGAAGGGACTGATTACAGTGCAGTGTGATACTCTGTGCGAAGGGATTGATTACAGTGCAGTGTGATACTCTGTGTGAAGGGATTGATTACAGTGCAGTGTGATACTCTGTGAAGGGACTGATTACAGTGCAGTGTGATACTCTGTGTGAAGGGATTGATTACAGTGCAGTGTGATACTCTGTGAAGGGACTGATTACAGTGCAGTGTGATACTCTGTGTGAAGGGATTGATTACAGTGCAGTGTGATACTCTGTGAAGGGACTGATTACAGTGCAGTGTGATACTCTGTGTGAAGGGATTGATTACAGTGCAGTGTGATACTCTGTGAAGGGACTGATTACAGTGCAGTGTGATACTCTGTGTGAAGGGATTGATTACAGTGCAGTGTGATACTCTGTGTGAAGGGACTGATTACAGTGCAGTGTGATACTCTGTGTGAAGGGATTGATTACAGTGCAGTGTGATACTCTGTGTGAAGGGATTGATTACAGTGCAGTGTGATACTCTGTGCGAAGGGATTGATTACAGTGCAGTGTGATACTCTGTGTGAAGGGACTGATTACAGTGCAGTGTGATACTCTGTGTGAAGGGACTGATTACAGTGCAGTGTGATACTCTGTGTGAAGGGACTGATTACAGTGCAGTGTGATACTCTGTGTGAAGGGATTGATTACAGTGCAGTGTGATACTCTGTGAGAAGGGACTGATTACAGTGCAGTGTGATACTCTGTGAAGGGACTGATTACAGTGCAGTGTGATACTCTGTGTGAAGGGACTGATTACAGTGCAGTGTGATACTCTGTGTGAAGGGATTGATTACAGTGCAGTGTGATACTCTGTGAGAAGGGACTGATTACAGTGCAGTGTGATACTCTGTGTGAAGGGACTGATTACAGTGCGGTGTGATACTCTGTGTGAAGGGATTGATTACAGTGCAGTGTGATACTCTGTGAGAAGGGACTGATTACAGTGCAGTGTGATACTCTGTGAAGGGATTGATTACAGTGCAGTGTGATACTCTGTGTGAAGGGATTGATTACAGTGCAGTGTGATACTCTGTGAGAAGGGACTGATTACAGTGCAGTGTGATACTCTGTGAAGGGACTGATTACAGTGCAGTGTGATACTCTGTGTGAAGGGACTGATTACAGTGCAGTGTGATACTCTGTGTGAAGGGACTGATTACAGTGCAGTGTGATACTCTGTGTGAAGGGACTGATTACAGTGCAGTGTGATACTCTGTGTGAAGGGATTGATTACAGTGCAGTGTGATACTCTGTGTGAAGGGGCTGATTACAGTGCAGTGTGATACTCTGTGTGAAGGGATTGATTACAGTGCAGTGTGATACTCTGTGTGAAGGGATTGATTACAGTGCAGTGTGATACTCTGTGTGAAGGGATTGATTACAGTGCAGTGTGATACTCTGTGTGAAGGGATTGATTACAGTGCAGTGTGATACTCTGTGTGAAGGGATTGATTACAGTGCAGTGTGATACTCTGTGTGAAGGGATTGATTACAGTGCAGTGTGATACTCTGTGAGAAGGGACTGATTACAGTGCAGTGTGATACTCTGTGTGAAGGGATTGATTACAGTGCAGTGTGATACTCTGTGTGAAGGGGCTGATTACAGTGCAGTGTGATACTCTGTGTGAAGGGATTGATTACAGTGCAGTGTGATACTCTGTGTGAAGGGATTGATTACAGTGCAGTGTGATACTCTGTGTGAAGGGTCTGATTACAGTGCAGTGTGATACTCTGTGTGAAGGGATTGATTACAGTGCAGTGTGATACTCTGTGTGAAGGGATTGATTACAGTGCAGTGTGATACTCTGTGAAGGGATTGATTACAGTGCAGTGTGATACTCTGTGTGAAGGGATTGATTACAGTGCAGTGTGATACTCTGTGTGAAGGGACTGATTACAGTGCAGTGTGATACTCTGTGTGAAGGGACTGATTACAGTGCAGTGTGATACTCTGTGTGAAGGGACTGATTACAGTGCAGTGTGATACTCTGTGTGAAGGGACTGATTACAGTGCAGTGTGATACTCTGTGTGAAGGGATTGATTACAGTGCAGTGTGATACTCTGTGTGAAGGGATTGATTACAGTGCAGTGTGATACTCTGTGTGAAGGGATTGATTACAGTGCAGTGTGATACTCTGTGTGAAGGGATTGATTACAGTGCAGTGTGATACTCTGTGTGAAGGGATTGATTACAGTGCAGTGTGATACTCTGTGAGAAGGGACTGATTACAGTGCAGTGTGATACTCTGTGTGAAGGGATTGATTACAGTGCAGTGTGATACTCTGTGTGAAGGGGCTGATTACAGTGCAGTGTGATACTCTGTGTGAAGGGATTGATTACAGTGCAGTGTGATACTCTGTGAAGGGACTGATTACAGTGCAGTGTGATACTCTGTGTGAAGGGATTGATTACAGTGCAGTGTGATACTCTGTGAAGGGACTGATTACAGTGCAGTGTGATACTCTGTGTGAAGGGACTGATTACAGTGCAGTGTGATACTCTGTGTGAAGGGATTGATTACAGTGCAGTGTGATACTCTGTGTGAAGGGGCTGATTACAGTGCAGTGTGATACTCTGTGTGAAGGGATTGATTACAGTGCAGTGTGATACTCTGTGTGAAGGGATTGATTACAGTGCAGTGTGATACTCTGTGTGAAGGGATTGATTACAGTGCAGTGTGATACTCTGTGTGAAGGGATTGATTACAGTGCAGTGTGATACTCTGTGTGAAGGGATTGATTACAGTGCAGTGTGATACTCTGTGTGAAGGGGCTGATTACAGTGCAGTGTGATACTCTGTGTGAAGGGATTGATTACAGTGCAGTGTGATACTCTGTGTGAAGGGATTGATTACAGTGCAGTGTGATACTCTGTGTGAAGGGATTGATTACAGTGCAGTGTGATACTCTGTGTGAAGGGATTGATTACAGTGCAGTGTGATACTCTGTGAAGGGATTGATTACAGTGCAGTGTGATACTCTGTGTGAAGGGACTGATTACAGTGCAGTGTGATACTCTGTGTGAAGGGATTGATTGCAGTGCAGTGTGATACTCTGTGTGAAGGGGCTGATTACAGTGCAGTGTGATACTCTGTGTGAAGGGATTGATTACAGTGCAGTGTGATACTCTGTGTGAAGGGATTGATTACAGTGCAGTGTGATACTCTGTGTGAATGGTCTGATTACAGTGCAGTGTGATACTCTGTGTGAAGGGATTGATTACAGTGCAGTGTGATACTCTGTGTGAAGGGATTGATTACAGTGCAGTGTGATACTCTGTGAAGGGATTGATTACAGTGCAGTGTGATACTCTGTGTGAAGGGATTGATTACAGTGCAGTGTGATACTCTGTGTGAAGGGATTGATTACAGTGCAGTGTGATACTCTGTGTGATGGGATTGATTACAGTGCAGTGTGATACTCTGTGTGAAGGGATTGATTACAGTGCAGTGTGATACTCTGTGAAGGGATTGATTACAGTGCAGTGTGATACTCTGTGAAGGGATTGATTACAGTGCAGTGTGATACTCTGTGTGAAGGGATTGATTACAGTGCAGTGTGATACTCTGTGTGAAGGGACTGATTACAGTGCAGTGTGATACTCTGTGAAGGGATTGATTACAGTGCAGTGTGATACTCTGTGTGAAGGGATTGATTACAGTGCAGTGTGATACTCTGTGTGAATGGTCTGATTACAGTGCAGTGTGATACTCTGTGTGAAGGGATTGATTACAGTGCAGTGTGATACTCTGTGTGAAGGGATTGATTACAGTGCAGTGTGATACTCTGTGAAGGGATTGATTACAGTGCAGTGTGATACTCTGTGTGAAGGGATTGATTACAGTGCAGTGTGATACTCTGTGTGAAGGGATTGATTACAGTGCAGTGTGATACTCTGTGTGATGGGATTGATTACAGTGCAGTGTGATACTCTGTGTGAAGGGATTGATTACAGTGCAGTGTGATACTCTGTGAAGGGATTGATTACAGTGCAGTGTGATACTCTGTGAAGGGATTGATTACAGTGCAGTGTGATACTCTGTGTGAAGGGACTGATTACAGTGCAGTGTGATACTCTGTGTGAAGGGACTGATTACAGTGCAGTGTGATACTCTGTGAAGGGATTGATTACAGTGCAGTGTGATACTCTGTGTGAAGGGATTGATTACAGTGCAGTGTGATACTCTGTGTGAAGGGACTGATTACAGTGCAGTGTGATACTCTGTGTGATGGGATTGATTACAGTGCAGTGTGATACTCTGTGTGAAGGGATTGATTACAGTGCAGTGTGATACTCTGTGTGAAGGGATTGATTACAGTGCAGTGTGATACTCTGTGTGAAGGGATTGATTACAGTGCAGTGTGATACTCTGTGTGAAGGGACTGATTACAGTGCAGTGTGATACTCTGTGTGAAGGGATTGATTACAGTGCAGTGTGATACTCTGTGTGAAGGGATTGATTACAGTGCAGTGTGATACTCTGTGAAGGGACTGATTACAGTGCAGTGTGATACTCTGTGTGAAGGGATTGATTACAGTGCAGTGTGATACTCTGTGAAGGGACTGATTACAGTGCAGTGTGATACTCTGTGTGAAGGGATTGATTACAGTGCAGTGTGATACTCTGTGAAGGGACTGATTACAGTGCAGTGTGATACTCTGTGTGAAGGGATTGATTACAGTGCAGTGTGATACTCTGTGAAGGGACTGATTACAGTGCAGTGTGATACTCTGTGTGAAGGGATTGATTACAGTGCAGTGTGATACTCTGTGTGAAGGGACTGATTACAGTGCAGTGTGATACTCTGTGTGAAGGGATTGATTACAGTGCAGTGTGATACTCTGTGTGAAGGGATTGATTACAGTGCAGTGTGATACTCTGTGCGAAGGGATTGATTACAGTGCAGTGTGATACTCTGTGTGAAGGGACTGATTACAGTGCAGTGTGATACTCTGTGTGAAGGGACTGATTACAGTGCAGTGTGATACTCTGTGTGAAGGGACTGATTACAGTGCAGTGTGATACTCTGTGTGAAGGGATTGATTACAGTGCAGTGTGATACTCTGTGAAGGGATTGATTACAGTGCAGTGTGATACTCTGTGTGAAGGGATTGATTACAGTGCAGTGTGATACTCTGTGAAGGGATTGATTACAGTGCAGTGTGATACTCTGTGTGAAGGGAGTGATTACAGTGCAGTGTGATACTCTGTGTGAAGGGATTGATTACAGTGCAGTGTGATACTCTGTGTGAAGGGATTGATTACAGTGCAGTGTGATACTCTGTGTGATGGGATTGATTACAGTGCAGTGTGATACTCTGTGTGAAGGGATTGATTACAGTGCAGTGTGATACTCTGTGTGATGGGATTGATTACAGTGCAGTGTGATACTCTGTGTGAAGGGATTGATTACAGTGCAGTGTGATACTCTGTGTGAAGGGATTGATTACAGTGCAGTGTGATACTCTGTGTGATGGGATTGATTACAGTGCAGTGTGATACTCTGTGTGATGGGATTGATTACAGTGCAGTGTGATACTCTGTGTGAAGGGATTGATTACAGTGCAGTGCGATACTCTGTGTGAAGGGACTGATTACAGTGCAGTGTGATACTCTGTGTGAAGGGATTGATTACAGTGCAGCGTGATACTCTGTGAAGGGACTGATTACAGTGCAGTGTGATACTCTGTGTGAAGGGATTGATTACAGTGCAGTGTGATACTCTGTGTGAAGGGATTGATTACAGTGCAGTGTGATACTCTGTGAGAAGGGATTGATTACAGTGTAGTGTGATACTCTGTGTGAAGGGACTGATTACAGTGCAGTGTGATACGCTCGGAACGCCTCACAAGATTCAGCAAGATGTAACGAGTGTGAGATCCACATTTACATTTTTAAGTGAACCATTTGGCCCATTTAAAGATGTTGGCACCCGATTCTCTTAAGACGGCGAATGAACAACCGCGTCTGGGACACCTTGCCATTGCACTGTTTGGTACTGGTCGACACAAACGTGGACCCGGGGTAGCGATCCCTGGGGGCGCCGTCTCCCAAGCCATTGCTTGCTCTCGGAGATCGTGCTCTGAGGAAGATGTTAACCTGGTAAAACTGCTGCCAGTGGGGCACTTGAGCACTGCTAGCCAGGCGCCATGTCCCTGGCACCCGGCCACCCTGACAGTGCCGTATGGCTGCAATGGCACTGCCATCTAGCACTGCCAAGGTCACCGTGTTGTTATCCCTGCCAGGGTGTGGGACCAGGGGTGCCCTCCCTTTAAAACATGCTTGAGTTTGTGCTTGAGGAAGCCCTCAGTGGTAGTTTGTGGGTTCTGGAGGCCATGGTGTGGAGTCTGAGGGCTGTCGGCTGATCGGGGCAGCTCGTCAGTTTAGAAAGTGAGGTAAGGGCAGCCTTGGCAGCGCCTTCCTCACTCTGGCCAGAAAAACAGTGTCCCATCTGATAACGGGTGGTAATCTGCACTGCAGGTGCCGTGGACTACCCCCCCTATTAGCTCCCAAAATGGAACTCTGTTTCCTGGGCTTGAAACTGTGCCCAGTCTCACCATTGGAACCCTCTCCATATAATGACTGCTTCATTACTTCAATCAACCGTCTGATGACAGGTCAGCTTGACGTGAAAATTAACTCCTTTTCTCTTCCGAGATGTTGCATTATCTGCTGAGTACTTTTTGTTCTTGAACCAGATATCCAGCAATTCCAGTATTTTTCTTTTAGTGACCCCCTCATCATTGTTAGTTAGCACCTGATTGTGCTAATATAGGACTAATTGAATAATTAGTCATTACTGTTCTTCTCTTTTTAGACTCTGCAGCCTGACATTAAAGAAACTGACTGTACTTCGAGAACTTGACAAAGATCTGAACTCTGTGGTCATTGCTGTGAAAATCCAGGTAAGCATCTGATCTAATTTAAACAGAGGAGACACAGGCTTTGAATTTAGTATTTCATTGGCAGTAAGTGCAACAAGGGAAAAAAAGAGAAATTTGCTCCAACATGGATGGACTGGGGAATGAACCCTTTTGCTTTGCACAGTTCAGTGTTCTGTTAGCTTTGCTAGTTGATGCGCAGCACTCCTTAGACATGTGTGGAGTATATCCAGTTTCCCACAATGGAACATACCGATCATTTGTTCCTGCGCTGTAATTTTCTTTGTTCTTTGCAACAAGATACTATGTGTGGGATCAATAATGTAGTGATGCAAAAGGAATTGCTGGCAGAACCCACCCTTGACCTGAAAAGGGGTACAGAATTAGCACTACCTTTGGAGAACGCTGGGAAAAGGGCCCAAGAACTCAGAGGGATGATGGACAGAAGCGTTTTCAGCCTGTGGGTGGGGGGGAGGACCCTCATACAGAATTACCAGTGAAGGCTCCCCCGTGCCTCACCCACCACCAACCCAACATTCAACCAGATCAATCTGACGCATCTCAAAAGGCGGCCAGATAATCCTTGAATCCTATAATCCCGGGAAGATACAAGGGTCAGCCGCAAGTCTGCTGTAAGTGTGGCCAAAGGAGAGGACCCAGGCAAGGCTGCCAGAATCAGCAGTACACATGGCACCCAGGCCGGAGCCTAAATCACCTCAGGCCCGGGCCTTAAACGTCTTTCAGATCACGAAACGATGTAACTAAACATCACCCCTTAGGTTGCCCAGTCAAAGATAACACTTCTGGTCAACAGTCATTTGCTAGAAATGGAGGTGGATATGGGAGCTGTCATCTCCAGATCGGCATCTTGCACCTTGGCCTGCGAGATACCAGGTGACCACATATACAGGGGAACATTTGAAGATGATGGGGACCAGTATGGCCCAGTTACCTTTGTAACTTTGTTGTTCGACGACCAGGACCCAACCTCTTAGGCAGTGACTGACTCCAGAGGATCTGTCTGGACTGGGTACACATTTTAAACCATTGACCAGATCTACCAGGCCATTGGCAAATACCCCAAGGTATTCCAAGAAGGCCTTTGTAGAATAAAGGGAGGAAGGGAAAAGATTTTTGTGGACCCTACATCCTACCCAAATATTTCAGAGCACACCCAGTCCTGTATGCTTTAATTACCAAAGCAGAGACTGAACTTGAGTGGTTAGAGAGCTTCTGGATAATACGACCAGTGTAGTTCAAAGAGTGGGCTACACCAGGAGTCCCTGTCCTCAAGCCCGACAAGTCGGTCCACCTTTGCGGGAATTATAGACTAACGGTAAATAAAGCCTCACGTTCATATCTGTGTGCCAAACTGGCAGGGTCAAACCTTCACTAAACTAGATATGAGCCATTCCTACCTCCAGCTAGAAATAGATGAATCATCTAGGAAGTATGTGATGATTAACACTCTTAAGGGTTTAAACGAATATACACATGCTTGCCCTTCGTCAGCATGTGCTATGTTTCAACGTGTGATGGATGACATTCTCCAAGGACTACCTAAGGTGGCAGTATACTTAGCCGGCGTACTAATCACAGGAACCACAGAAAAAGACCTCCTAGCAAACCTGGAGGAGGTTTTGAGATGATTTTCTGATGCAAGTGTCTGTCGCAACTGAAAAAATGCAGGCAGGCAAAGTGATCTATCTCAGGTACAGAGTCGATAGAAAAGACCTACACCACATGGAGGATAAAGTGAAGGCAAGCAAAGAGGCACCAACCACGCAAAATACGTCAGAATTCAAATCTTTACTAGGCCTCATAAACTGCTATGGGAAATTTATCCCAAACTTGATCACTTTATTATCACCCCTGCACACACTGTTAGTGATCGTGGCAAGTATCACAGGATGAAGCCTTCACAAAGGGAATGCAGTAGTTAGCATCATCAAACATCCTGGCTCATTACCACCCCAACAGGCAGGTCTACAAGAGGACCATTGCTTCTCTTCATACATATGAATGACCTACACTGGGGGGGGATACCGGACGTCATTTCAAAATTTGCAGGTAACACTAAACTTGAAACTATTGTGAACTGTGAGGAGGATCGTGGTAGACTGCCAGGCGTCAGAGACACGTTGGTGGAACAGGCAGACATGTGGCAGATAGAATTTAACGCAGAGAAGTGTGAAGTGATACATTTTGGTAGGAAGAATGAGGAGAGACGATATAAAATAGAGTAGAACTCTAAAATGGGTGCAGGAACAGAGAGAATAGCGGCACAATGGTTAGCACTGCTGCCTCACAACGGCAGGATCCCAGGTTCGATTCCAGCTTGGGTCACTGTCAGTGCGGAGTCTGCACGATCTCCCCGTGTCTGCGTGGGTTTCCTCCGGGTGCTCCGGTTTCCTCCAAGTCCCGAAAGACGTGCTGTTAGGTGAATTGGACATTCTGAATTCTCCCTCTGTGACCCGAACAGGCGCTGGAATGTGGCAACTAGGGGCTTTTCACAGTAACTTCATTGCAGTGTTAATGTAAGCCTAGTAAAATATCAGAGTATTATTATAACTGGGTGTATAGGGGAGGCAGTGGAATAGTGGTATTGCCACTGGATCAGTAAACCAGAGACCCAGGTTCAAATCCCACCACCGCTGATAGTGAAATTTGAATGCAGTGAAAATCTGGAATTAAAAGTCTAATGGTGATCATATAAACCCATTGTGATAAAATCCTATCTGGTTCACTAATGCCGCCTTTGCCTGGTATGGCCTACATGTGATTCCAGATCACAGTTACGTGGTTGAATTTTAACTGCCCCCCCCCCCCCCAAGGCCATTAGGGATGGGCAACCAGTGATGCCCACTCATGAACAAATTTAAAAATAAATCACTTGAGGGTGGCAGGATAGGCTGAGAATGTGCTTAATAAGACATACAGGATCCTGGGCTCTGAATAAAAACATAGGGAGGTGGTGTAGTGGAGGTGGTGTAGTGGTAGTGTCACTGGGCTAGTAATCCAGAGAACATGGGCTCAAATGCCAGTAGGGCAACCAAGCAGGTGGAATTTAAATTAATAAATCTGGAATTGAAAGTTAGTTTCAGTGATCGATGGTAATCTGGTTTGCCAATGCCCCGTTGGAGGAGGAAATCTGCCATCCTTCCCTGGTCAGGTTTACACGTTGCATGGGAGGTGGTTGTTACAATATGGCAGATGGCAATTGCTGGGCTGCCAAAATCCCAAAGGGAAACTTGGACAAACTATCACAGCAGTTTGCAATTTGTATTTTATTATGAGGTATCTGCACTAAAACCAGAGGCAAGAATTTTAAATAACTTTTTGAGATTTCAACCTGTGGGTCGGGGGAGATTTCAAATTTACCCATTTATTTAGAAAACAAAAACTTAAACACACCAGTGGCGGGATTCTCCGCTATCCGGCAGGGCGGGCAACTCCGGCGCAAAGGAGTGGTGTGAACCGCTCTGGCGTCGGGCTGCCCCGAAGGTGCAGAATCCTTCGCACCTTCAGGGGCTAGGCCGGCGCCGGAGTGGTTTGCGCCACGCCGGCGAGTGTGGAAGGGGCTTGGCACCACGCCAACCGGCGCCGAAGGGCCTCCACCGGCCGGCGCGAGTTGGCGCATGCACGGGAGCGCCAGCATGTGCTGGTGTCATCCCAGCGCATGCGCAGGGGGTTCATTTCCGAGTTGGCCATCGCCGACTGTTAAAGCGGACGACATGGAGGAATAGAGTGCCCCCACGGCATAGGCCCGCCCGCGGATCAGTGGGCTCCGATCGTGGCCCATCCACCATGGGGGCACCTACCGGGGCCAGATTCCCCTGCACCCCCCCCTGTATGCCCGCGGAGCCAGGTCCTGCCGGTAAGTACCTGTCGGGTCCGGCCAAAAACAGGCAGCCAACGCGGGCCGGAGAAACGTTACGGGGGCCGCTGCCAACAGCCCCCGACCGGCAGGGCGCGATTCCCGCCCCCACCAAATCTTCGGTGCCGGAGAATTCAGCAGCCGGCGGGGGTGGGATTCACGCCGCCCCTGGTGATTCTCCGACCCGGCGGGGGGTCGGAGAATCCCGCCCCAGATTACATTTACACAGTTAGTACTAGTTCTACCAACATTTCTCAAAACATTTCTGTTTAGGCAACAGTCCTCATAGATTTTCTTCACTGGTCTGTTTCAGAGCACATGCTCTTCAGGATCACATGGCCACATCCATCTATACAACCTTCAATCTCTCTTTAAATATGTTTTCCCTTTTCATCTTTAAACCTATTGCTTTTACATCCCTTTGGAAGTTTCCTTTTCCAGAATATACAGATCTTTCATGTTATATTTACGGCTTCTACTTTTGGGTAAAAATAAACTTCATGTTTTATTCAGTTGTAATCCTTGCCAATTGTGCATTTTCCTTTTGAAATAGAGTGACTGAGTTTTACAGCACAGAAAGAGGCCCTTCGGCCTTCGAGTCTGCACCAGCCATCAAGCACCTACCTATTCTAATCCCATTTTCCAGTATTTGGTCTGTAGCCTTGTATGCTGTGTTCAACTGCTCATTGAAATACTTCTTAAATGTTGTGAGGATTCCCTCCTCTACCACCCTTTCAGGTAGTGAGTTACAGATTCCCTCCATCCTCCGGGTGAAAAGGTTTTTCCCTCAGATACCTTCTCCATCTACTGCCCCTTGCCTTAAATCTATGCCCCCTGGTTATTGACCCCTGTACTAAGGGGAAAAGTTACTTCCAGGGTCCCAATTCTATCATAAACTTTCCTTCCTCCCACAATTTGTTTCCTACTTTAAGAAACATCTACGTTCTTACCCCAATCTCCCCAGAACGGAACAAAGCAGCGGGGGTGTTACTATCTCTCTAACTCTTATTCATTTGATTTTACAATGTTCTCCTGGAGTATTATTTGTGTGTCAGTGACATTTTTGAGGACCAAGGAAAAGTCTATTTGGTCTACAGCAGAGTAGAGTGAAATCCAAACTCTTCACAAGTTGGAGCCTTCTCTCGTTTGGGACAAACAAAGTGAGATATTACATCGATGACTGTGGCTTTGAGACAGTTCCAATTGTTTATGCTGCTAAGTATTTGCATAATCGCGTTTACTGTGTACAGTCTCTGATTCTGATCCAGTTTCAGAAGCAATATGAAATGGAACATATGTTTTGCTTTAATTTGCGTTTGAGGCCTTTTGCCCATTCATTGCTCACCATTCGCTCTGCATGAAGCTGTATTCATTGACAAGTTTTACCCTCCATAGAATCACATGAGACAGACAGGCCGTGTTGGTTTATTCCTTCACAAGAGCTGTTGTTCTAACTTGCTGTGCTCACTTTGTTCGTATGTTACTTTATTCTCTTTCCATTGATTATTGGATTGGTTCTGGGATGTTGACGTGGTCTCTGGTCAATCATTAACTGCACCAATGGGTTGCATTGCCTCACAACCCTCTGTGAAAATGGTTTCTCCTGCTCGAATTACATGGCCTTGTTCTAGACCAGGGGTGGGCAAACTTTTCCGTGCAAGGGCCACATTCAGAAATTCACAATTCACAAAGGGCCGCATAGTATATTAAGTAAAATAATTACTTCACCCGGTTATGATTCTGGGTGCCTCATATAGAACATAGAACAGTACAGCACAGAACAGGCCCTTCGGCCCTCGACGTTGTGCCGAGCAATGGTCACCCTACTCAAGTCAACGTATCCACCCTATACCAGTAAGTAACCCAACAGCCCCCCCCCCCCCCCCCCATTATCCTTAAAAAAAAATTTTTAAAAAAAAATTTTTTTTTTTTTTTTTTTAATGACTTGGTGGGCCGCAGAAATACCTTTGGCGGGCCGTAGTTTGCCCACCCCTGTTCTAGACCATTCAGATCAATGAAAATAGCCTGTTTCTAGCTAATCAGTCCCATTCCTTCATCATCTTAAATCAAATCCTCTCTGACTCACACCAGAGCAGCTGCAGTCATTCAGTTTGAACAGTCACGTATTGTCTTGGTGTCACTTCTCACATCCATCTGTTCCTTTTAGATAGATAGAGAAATACAGCACAGAACAGGCCCTTCGGCCCACGATGTTGCGCCGAACTTTTGTCCTAGGTTAATCATAGAATTTTGGACAATTTGTCATGGCCAATCCACCCAACCTGCACATCTTTGGACTGTGGGAGGAAACCGGAGTACCCGGAGGAAACCCACGCAGTCACGGGGAGGATGTGCAGACTCCACACAGACAGCGACCCAAGTCGAAATCGAACTTGGGACCCTGGAGCTGTGAAGCAATTGTGCTATCCACAATGCTACCGTGCTGCCCTTAAGAAGTTAACCTACACTCCCTTATTCTACCCTAATCCAAGTACCTATCCAATAGCCGTTTGAAGGTCCATAAATTTTCTGACTCAACTACTACCACAGGCAGTGCATTCCATGCCCCCACTACTCTCTGGGTAAAGAACCTACCTCTGACATCCCCTCTATATCTTCCACCATTTATCTTAAATTTATGTCCCCTTGTAATGGTGTGTTCCACC
Organism: Scyliorhinus canicula; assembly: GCF_902713615.1. NCBI lineage: Eukaryota > Metazoa > Chordata > Chondrichthyes > Carcharhiniformes > Scyliorhinidae > Scyliorhinus > Scyliorhinus canicula. Next base: position 1,064,519 of record NC_052151.1, on the reverse strand, counting down.
CGGGGAAAAAGTCTCTGACTATCTACTCTATCTATTCCCCTGATCATCTTATAAACCTCTATCAAGTCGCCCCTCATCCTTCTCCGTTCCAATGAGAAAAGGCCCAGCACCCTCAATCTTTCCTCGTATGACCTACTCTCCATTCCAGGCAACATCCTGGTAAATCTCCTCTGCACCTTTTCCAAAGCTTCCACATCCTTCCTAAAATGAGGTGACCAGAACTGCACACAGTACTCCAAATGTGGCCTGACCAAGGTTTTGTACAGCTGCATCATCACCTCACGGCTCTTAAATTCAATCCCTCTGCTAATGAACGCTAGCACACCATAGGCCTTCTTCACAGCTCTATCCACTTGAGTGGCAACTTTCAAAGAACAATGAACATAGACCCCAAGATCTCTCTGCTCCTCCACATTGCCAAGAACCCTACCATTAACCCTGTATTCCGCATTCAGATTTGTCCTTCCAAAATGGACAACCTCACACTTGTCAGGGTTAAACTCCATCTGCCACTTCTCAGCCCAGCTCTGCATTCTATCTATGTCTCTTTGAAGCCGACAACAGCCCTCCTCACTATCCACAACTCCACCAATCTTCGTATCATCTGCAAATTTACTGACCCACCCTTCAACTCCCTCATCCAAGTCGTTAATGAAAATCACAAACAGCAGAGGACCCAGAACTGATCCCTGCGGTACGCCACTGATAACTGGGCTCCAGGCTGAATATTTACCATCCACCACAACTCTCTGTCTTCTATCGGTTAGCCAGTTTGTTATCCAACTGGCCAAATTTCCCACTATCCCATGCCTCCTTACTTTCTGCATAAGCCTACCATGGGGAACCTTATCAAATGCCTTACTAAAATCCATGTACACTACATCCACTGCTTTACCTTCATCCACATGCTTGGTCACCTCCTCAAAGAATTCAATAAGACTTGTAAGGCAAGACCTACCCCTCACAAATCCGTGCTGACTATCCCTAATCAAACAATGCCTTTCCAGATGCTCAGAAATCCTATCCCTCAGTACCCTTTCCATTACTTTGCCTACCACCGAAGTAAGACTAACTGGCCTGTAATTCCCAGGGTTATCCCTATTCCCTTTTTTGAACAGGGGCACGACATTCGCCACTCTCCAATCCTCTGGTACCACCCCTGTTGACAGCGAGGACGAAAAGATCATTGCCAACGGCTCTGCAATTTCATTTCTTGCTTCCCATAGAATCCTTGGATATATCCCGTCAGGCCCGGGGGACTTGTCTATCCTCAAGTTTTTCAAAACGCGCAACACATCTTCCTTCCTGACAAGTATCTCCTCAAGCTTATCAGTCTGCTTCACGCTGTCCTCTCCAACAATATGGCCCCTCTCATTTGTAAATACTGAAGAAAAATACTTGTTCAAGACCTCTCCTATCTCTTCAGACTCAATACACAATCTCCCGCTACTGTCCTTAATCGGACCTACTCTCACTCTAGTCATTCTCATATTTCTCACGTATGTGTAAAAGGCCTTGGGGTTTTCCTTGATCCTACCCGCCAAAGATTTTTCATGCCCTCTCTTAGCTCTCCTAATCCCTTTCTTCAGTTCCCTCCTGGCTATCTTGTATCCCTCCAGCGCCCTGTCTGAACCTTGTTTCTTCAGCCTTACATAAGTCTCCTTCTTCCTCTTAACAAGACATTCAACCTCTCTTGTCAACCATGGTTCCCTCACTCGACCATCTCTTCCCTGCCTGACAGGGACATACATATCAAAGACACGCAGTACCTGATCCTTGAACAAGTTCCACATTTCACTTGTGTCCTTCCCTGACAGCCTATGTTCCCAACTTCTGCACTTCAATTCTTGTCTGACAGCATTGTATTTACCCTTCCCCCAATTATAAACCTTGCCCTGTTGCTCGCACCTATCCCTCTCCATTACTAAAGTGAAAGTCACAGAATTGTGGTCACTACCTCCAAAATGCTCCCCCACTAACAAATCTATCACCTGCCCTGGTTCATTACCAAGTACTAAATCCAATATGGCCTCCCCTCTGGTCGGACAATCTACATACTGTGTTAGAAAAGCTTCCTGGACACACTGCACAAACACTACCCCATCCAAACTATTTGATCTAAAGAGTTTCCACTCAATGTTTGGGAAGTTGAAGTCGCCCATGACTACTACCCTGTGACTTCTGCACCTTTCCAGAATCTGTTTCCCAATCTGTTCCTCCACATCTCTGCTGCTATTGGGGGGCCTATAGAACACTCCCAACAAGGTGACTGCTCCTTTCCTATTTCTAACTTCAACCCATATTACCTCAGTAGGCAGATCCCCCTCGAACTGTCTTTCTGCAGCTGTTATACTATCTCTAATTAACAATGCCACCCCCCCACCTCTTTTACCATCCTCCCTAATCTTGTTGAAACATCTATAACCAGGGACCTCCAACAACCATTTCTGCCCCTCTTCTATCCAAGTTTCCGTGATGGCCACCACATCGTAGTCCCAAGTACCGATCCATGCATTAAGTTCACCCACCTTATTCCTGATGCTTCTTGCATTAAAGTATACACACTTCAACCCATCTCCTTGCCTGCAAGTACTCTCCTTTGTCATTGTTACCTTCCCCACTGCATCACTACGTGCTTTGGCGTCTTGACTATCGTCTACCTTAGTTGCTGGACTACAGATCCGGTTCCCATTCCCCTGCCAAATTAGTTTAAACCCTCCCGAAGAGTACTAGAAAACCTCCCCCCCAGGATATTGATGCCCCTCTGGTTCAGATGCAACCCGTCCTGCTTGTACAGGTCCCACCTTCCCCAGAATGCGCTCCAATTATCCAAATACCTGAAGCCCTCCCTCCTACACCATTCCTGCAGCCACGTGTTCAACTGCACTCTCTCCCTATTCCTAGCCTCGCTATCACGTGGCACCGGCAACAAACCAGAGATGACAACTCTGTCTGTCCTGGCCCTTAACTTCCAGCCTAACTCCCTAAACTTGTTTATTACCTCCACACCCTTTTTCCTACCTACATCGTTGGTACCAATGTGCACCACGACTTCTGGCTGCTCACCCTCCCCCTTCAGGATCCTGAAGACACGATCAGAGACATCCCTGGCCCTGGCACCCGGGAGGCAACATACCTTTCGGGAGTCTCGCTCGCGACCACAGAATCTCCTATCTATTCCCCTAACCATTGAATCTCCTATTACTATTGCTTTTCTATGCTCCCCCCTTCCCTTCTGAGCCCCAGAGCCAGACTCAGTGCCAGAGACCTGGCCGCTGGGGCCTTCCCCCGGTAGGTCATCCCCCCCAACAGCATCCAAAACGGTATACTTGTTTTGAAGGGGAATGGCCACGAGGGATCCCTGCACTGTCTGCCTGTTAGTTTTCTTTCCCCTGACTGTAACCCAGCTACTCTTGTCCAGTACCTTTGGTGTGGCTACCTCCCTGTAACTCTTCTCTATGACCCCCTCTGCCTCCCGGATGATCCGAAGTTCATCCAGCTCCAGCTCCAGTACCTTAACACGGTCTCTGAGGAGCTGGAGTTGGGTGCACTTCCCGCAGGTATAGTCAGCGGGGACACCGGTGGTATCCCTCACCACCCACATCCTACAGGAGGAGCATGCAACTGCCCTAGCCTCCATCCCCTCTTACTTTACAGAATTAGCTGCCCCGTGGACCAACTGGACCTCCGACTCTACTTCCAGTCAGCTGTACTCTAAACTCCTGGCTCCCTTCACGCTCTTTGATAAATATATGAAATTAAATGTCAGGAGCACCTTACTCCCTCCTCACCTAACTCCCTCAGTCACCAAACTCTCACTGTAGCACTCAAATGCCACAAGCTCAGCACTCAGTGCAAACAAAGTCTGCACTGTATCTAGCCCCTATTTATACTGTGACTCTAGCTTCTAAAAACTGGCCTAATGCAATTAACTAATTAACAAGCTCCAGCTGCAAGTAAGTCCAAGTAGAACCTTGTTTAAAGCTGATTCAAAATTCACCTTCTTATAGACCAAACAGCAGCTTTTAAGTTAATTAACTAAATAAAAGAAATACTAGACTTTAAATAACCCTTATACTCCCTCAGTCACCAAACTCTCACTGTAGCACTCAAATGCCACAAGCTCAGCACTCAGTGCAAACAAAGTCTGCACTGTATCTAGCCCCTATTTATACTGTGACTCTAGCTTCTAAAAACTGGCCTAATGCAATTAACTAATTAACAAGCTCCAGCTGCAAGTAAGTCCAAGTAGAACCTTGTTTAAAGCTGATTCAAAATTCACCTTCTTATAGACCAAACAGCAGCTTTTAAGTTAATTAACTAAATAAAAGAAATACTAGACTTTAAATAACCCTTATACTCCCTCAGTCACCAAACTCTCACTGTAGCACTCAAATGCCACAAGCTCAGCACTCAGTGCAAACAAAGTCTGCACTGTATCTAGCCCCTATTTATACTGTGACTCTAGCTTCTAAAAACTGGCCTAATGCAATTAACTAATTAACAAGCTCCAGCTGCAAGTAAGTCCAAGTAGAACCTTGTTTAAAGCTGATTCAAAATTCACCTTCTTATAGACCAAACAGCAGCTTTTAAGTTAATTAACTAAATAAAAGAAATACTAGACTTTAAATAACCCTTATACTCCCTCAGTCACCAAACTCTCACTGTAGCACTCAAATGCCACAAGCACAGCACTCAGTGCAAACAAAGTCTGCACTGTATCTAGCCCCTATTTATACTGTGACTCTAGCTTCTAAAAACTGGCCTAATGCAATTAACTAATTAACAAGCTCCAGCTGCAAGTAAGTCCAAGTAGAACCTTGTTTAAAGCGGATTCAAAATTCACCTTCTTATAGACCAAACAGCAGCTTTTAAGTTAATTAACTAAATAAAAGAAATACTAGACTTTAAATAACCCTTATACTCCCTCAGTCACCAAACTCTCACTGTAGCACTCAAATGCCACAAGCTCAGCACTCAGTGCAAACAAAGTCTGCACTGTATCTAGCCCCTATTTATACTGTGACTCTAGCTTCTAAAAACTGGCCTAATGCAATTAACTAATTAACAAGCTCCAGCTGCAAGTAAGTCCAAGTAGAACCTTGTTTAAAGCTGATTCAAAATTCACCTTCTTATAGACCAAACAGCAGCTTTTAAGTTAATTAACTAAATAAAAGAAATACTAGACTTTAAATAACCCTTATACTCCCTCAGTCACCAAACTCTCACTGTAGCACTCAAATGCCACAAGCTCAGCACTCAGTGCAAACAAAGTCTGCACTGTATCTAGCCCCTATTTATACTGTGACTCTAGCTTCTAAAAACTGGCCTAATGCAATTAACTAATTAACAAGCTCCAGCTGCAAGTAAGTCCAAGTAGAACCTTGTTTAAAGCTGATTCAAAATTCACCTTCTTATAGACCAAACAGCAGCTTTTAAGTTAATTAACTAAATAAAAGAAATACTAGACTTTAAATAACCCTTATACTCCCTCAGTCACCAAACTCTCACTGTAGCACTCAAATGCCACAAGCTCAGCACTCAGTGCAAAACCCACTCTATAACACTCTGGATTGCATTGGATTTGTTTATTGTCACGTGTACCGAGGTACAGTGAAAAGTATTTTTCTGCGAGCAGCTCAACAGATCATTCAGTACATGGAAGAAAAGGGAATAAAAGAAAATACATAATAGGGCAACACAAGGTATACAATGTAACTACATAGGCACCGGCATCGGATGAAGCATACAGGGTGTAGTGTTAATGAGGTCAGTCAATAAGAGGGTCATTTAGGAGTCTGGTGACAGTGGGGAAGAAGCTGTTTTTGAGTCTGTTCGTGCGTGTTCTCAGACTTCTGAATCTCCTGCCCGATGGAAGAAGTTGGAAGAGTGAGTAAGCCGGGTGGGAGGGATCTTTGATTATGCTGCCCGCTTTCCCCCGGCAGCGGGAGGTGCAGATGGAGTCAATGGATGGGAGGTAGGTTTGTGTGATGGACTGGGCTGTATTCACGACTCTCTGAAGTTTCTTGCGGTCCTGAGCCAAGCAGTTGCCATACCAGGCTGTGATGCAGCCCGAGAGGATGCTCTCTATAGTGCATCTGTAAAAGTTGGTAAGGGTTAATGTGGAGATTCTGAATTTCCTTAGTTTCCTGAGGAAGTATAGGCGCTGTTGAGCTTTCTTGGTGGTAGCGTCGACGTGGGTGGACCAGGACAGATTTTTGGAGATGTGCACCCCTAGGAATTTGAAACTGCTAACCATCTCCACCTCGGCCCCATTGATGCTGACAGGGGTGTGTACAGTACTTTGCTTCCTGAAGTCAATGACCAGCTCTTTAGTTTTGCTGCCATTGAGGGAGAGATTGTTGTCGTTACACCACCCCACTAGGTTCTCTATCTCCCTCCTGTATTCTGACTCGTCGTTATTCGAGATCCGGCCCACTATGGTCGTATCGTCAGCAAACTTGGAGATGGAGTTGGAACCAAGTTTTGCCACACAGTCGTGTGTGTACAGGGAGTAGAGTAGGGGGCTAAGTACGCAGTCTTGCGGGGCCCCGGTATTGAGGACTATTGTGGAGGAGGTGTTGTTCATTCTTACTAATTGTGGTCTGTTGGTCAGAAAAGCGAGGATCCAGTTGCAGAGTGGAAATGAAAATGAAATGAAAATCGTTTATTGTCACGAGTAGGCTTCAATGAAGTTACTGTGAAAAACCCCTAGTCGCCACATTCCGGCGCCTGTCCGGGGAGGCTGGTACGGGAATCGAACCGTGCTGCTGGCCTGCTTGGTCTGCTTTAAAAGCCAGCGATTTAGCCTTGTGAGCTAAACCAGCCCCTGGAGAGCCAAGTCCTAGGTTTTGGAGCTTTGATATGAGCTTGGCTGGGATTATGGTGTTGAAGGCGGAGCTGTAGTCAATAAATAGGAGTCTGATGTAGGAATCCTTGTTTTCGAGTCACAGAATCTCCACAGAATCTCCAGTCACAGAATCAGACGTGCCAGTAGAAACCTATTAATTCCACTAAGAGTAGATATGAGAAGGAATATTTAAATGTGTGGGACTGCGGGATAAGTAACTGTATAGCAGTGAAAGGGTTTTTTCCAGACCTGTTTTCCTTTTTGCTGTCATCCTAAATGCTGCCACATTCTGTGCCCTAGTTACACAGGCACCTCACCCATAAGCAGAGAAAGGGCTATGGTGAGGAGCACGCAGACTGGGTTTTCCGGTTTCTGAAGGGTGAGAGAGTGGGAAGTGCACAGTGCACGGACTCACACCTCTGTTGTTTCAGCAAGGTGCATCAAAGTGACGGCTCGCCACTTCCAGCGGAGAAGCCGGCCCATTCGTGCTGGCAAAGGAGTTCCACGAGCAGGATGGGACGTCCAGTGGCAGAGAAGTTCGGCTCTGAACCTGAAGGTTCGACTTCAAAACAGTGAAGAAATAAAGTGCACTACTAGCTGAACACTGCCATCTTCAGCAGCAGACTTGCTACTACATGCAGCCAGAGTCCCATTTGCGTGCCTTTTCATTGGCCTTGATGGAACCATCAATTCAGCGAACACGTGTAGTTACACAGGCACCTCACCCATAAGCAGAGGCTTTAATACACTTACAATAGAGCCAGCCTATTCGTCGTTGAACTTCAAGTGAACTGGCAGGCTGGCTCTAAGGCACCGATCTTTATACATTGGTCCCAGGGGGAGGAGTCCTGGGCGGAGCCAAGGGAGGAGCCCAGTACAAACTCTCGCGTACTCCCAAAGCGACTCCCCCGGTGGTCGGATAGTGCAACTGCACTGACAATGGGTAGATAACGAACATATACACATGGAGTGATATTGGCAACTATATATAGTGTGAATCACATTCACCACATTCACCCCCTGTTAAAAAAATCAAGTCCGGCGGGGGAGATGGCTCAAAGAGTCAGTCTGTCCAGTGGACGAATTGTCCGTTTTGATCTGCGGAGCACCGGGGTTGCAGCCTCTTGCGGTGGCTGGGCGGGCGTCGAGGTCTGGGGTACGGTTGCCAGCTCCGGGGTCAGTCTTGTCCGGGCCTCATACACCTCCTGGTCGAATGGAGACTGGGGGCGCGGGGGGCGGGCTGGTGCTGGCGCTCGGGACTGGTGGGGTGAGCTCACAGAATCGGGGGCGCAAGGGGGCGGCCACATAGGGAACGGGGAAAGGAGTTCCTCGGTGGGGGTAGATGGGGGGCTGGATCCAGCGGGTGCCAGGTCCCGGAGGGATACTGTGTCCTGGCGACCGTCCGGGAACTCAACAAATGCGCACTGTGGGTTGGAATGAAGCAGGTGCACCTTTTCAACAATGGGGTCGGTCTTGTGCGCCCTGACGTGCTTCCTTAGGAGAACCGGGCCTGGCGTCCTCTGCCACGCCGGGAGTGAGACCCCTGTGGTAGTGCCCCTGGCAAAAATGAAGAGCCGCTCGTGGGGGGTTTGGTTGGTAGCTGTACACAGGAGGGATCTAATTGCGTGGAGCGCGTCAGGGAGGACTTCCTGCCACTGGGAAACTTGGAGCTTCCTGGACCTGAGGGTCAGTAGGACGGTCTTCCAGACCGTCACGTTCTCCCTCTCCACCTGTCCGTTCCCCCTGGGGTTGTAGCTGGTAGTCCTGCTCGAGGCGATGCCCTTGTCGAGCAGGTACTGACGCAGCTCGTCGCTCATAAAGGACGAACCCCGTTCGCTGTGCACGTAGCTGGGGAAACCGAACAGGGTGAAGATGCTATGCAGGGCCCTAATGACTGTGTGGGAGGTCATGTCGGGGCACGGAATGGCGAAGGGGAATCGGGAGAACTCGTCAATAATGTTAAGGAAGTAAATGTTTTTGTTAGTGGAGGGGAGTGGCCCTTTGAAATCGATCGCAAGGCGTTCAAAGGGCCTAGAAGCCTTGACCAGGTGGGCCCTGTCTGGTCTATAGAAGTGCGGTTTGCACTCCGCACAGATCGGGCAGTCCCTGGTGACCGCTTTTACCTGCTCGTTGGAGAAAGGCAGGTTTCGGGCTCTGATGTAGTGGGCGAGCCGGGTGACCCCCGGGTGGCAGAGGTCATCGTGGAAGGCTCTTAGACGGCTGATTTGCACGCTGGCGCATGTCCCGTGGGATAGGGCATCCGAGGGCTCGTTGAACTTCCCCGGTCAATATTTGATATCGTAATTGTAGGTGGAGAGTTCAATCCTCCACCGAAGAATTTTGTCATTTTTAATTTTGCCCCTTTGCGAGTTGTCGAACATAAAGGCAACCGATCGTTGGTCGGTAATGAGGGTGAATCTCCTACCTGCGATGTCAGCAGTGTCCACGATGGCTTGTGCTTCCTTCTCGACTGAGGAGTGTCGGAGCTCTGAAGCGGATAGGGTACGGGAGAAAAATGCAACGTGCCGCCCTGTTTGGTTTAAAGTGGCTGCTAGAGCTACCTCTGAGGCGTCGCTCTCAACCTGAAAGGGAGTGGATTCATCCACCGCCCGCATGGCTGCTTTGGCGATGTCGTCCCTGATGCAGCTGAAGGCCTGGCGCGCCTCAGCAGACAGGGGAAATCGTGTGGCCTTGAAGAGTGGGCAGGCTTTGTCCGCATATTGGGGGACCCACTGGGCGTAGTATGAAAAGAGCCCCAAGCACCATTTGAGGGCCTTGGGGCGCATGCGGTCCGGGTCTGGACCCAGGTCACAGACTTCATCAGCAAATGTGTGGACGACTGCGTGCCAAAGAAAGCAGTACGTACGTTCCCCAACCAGAAACCATGGCTCAGTCGCGAGATTGACTCCCTACTGAAGGACAGAGCTGAAGCGTTCAAGGCAGACGACCCTGTCCTATACAAGAAATCCAGGTACGACCTCCGCAAAGCCATCCGAGATGCCAAGAGAGAATATCAAACTAAGCTGGAGTCACAGACAGACTCTCGGCGGTTGTGGCAAGGACTAAGCAACATAACGGGCTACAAAGCGAAGCCGAGCAGTATCTCTGGCAGCAGTGCACCTCTCCCCGATGAACTTAATGCATTCTATGCTCGGTTTGAGCAGGTAACCAACAACCCGCTATCGAGTGCCCCAGCAACCCATAATTCACCCATACCCACCATCACAGTTTCCGAAGTCAGATCGGCCTTCCTGAAAGTGAACCCACGGAAGGCGATGGGCCCGGACGGGATCCCTGGTCGTGCACTCAGAACCTGCGCGGACCAGCTGGCAGAGGTTTTCACAGACATCTTTAACCTATCCCTACTCCACTCCGAGGTCCCCACCTGCTTCAAGAAGACCACCATCATACCGGTACCAAAGAAGAACCAGGCAACGTGCCTCAATGACTACCGCCCGGTGGCCCTGACGTCAGTTGTAATGAAGTGCTTTGAGAGGCTGATCATGAAGCGCATCACCTCCATACTCCCGGAATGCCTTGACCCACTTCAATTCGCATACCGTCGCAACCGGTCCACATCAGACGCCATTTCCCTGGCCTTACACTCATCTCTAGAGCATCTCGAAAACAAGGACTCCTACATCAGACTGCTATTTATTGACTACAGCTCCGCCTTCAACACCATAATCCCAGCCAAGCTCATATCAAAGCTCCAAAACTTAGGACTTGGCTCTCCACTCTGCAACTGGATCCTTGACTTTCTGACCAACCGACCACAGTCAGTAAGAATGAACACCAACACCTCCTCCACAATAGTCCTCAACACCGGTGCCCCGCAAGGCTGCGTACTTAGCCCCCTACTCTACTCCCTGTACACACACGACTGCATGGCAAAACTTGGTTCCAACTCTATCTACAAGTTTGCTGACGATACGACCATAGTGGGCCGGATCTCGAACAACGACGAGTCTGAATACAGGAGGGAGATAGAGAACCTAGTGGAGTGGTGCAATGACAACAATCTCTCCCTTAATGCCAGCAAAACTAAAGAGCTGGTCATCGACTTCAGGAAGCATAGTACTGTACACACCCCTGTCAGCATCAACGGAGCCGAGGTAGAGATGGTTAGCAGTTTCAAATTCCTAGGGGTGCACATCACCAAAAATCTATCCTTGTCCACTCATGTCGCGCTATCACCAAGAAAGCACAACAGCGCCTTTACTTCCTCAGGAAACTAAGGAAATTTGGCATGTCCACATTAACCCTTACCAACTTTTACAGATGCACTATAGAGAGCATCCTCTCGGGCTGCATCACAGCCTGGTATGGCAACTGCTCGGCCCAGGACCGCAAGGAACTTCAGAGAGTCGTGAATACCGCCCAGTCCATCACACGAACCTGCCTCCCATACATCGATTCCATCTACACCTCCCGCTGCCGGGGGAAAGCAGGCAGCATAATCAAGGATCCCTCCCACCCGGCTTACTCACTTTTCCAACTTCTTCCATCGGGCAGGAGATTCAGAAGTCTGAGAACACGGACGAACAGACTCAAAAACAGCTTCTTCCCCACTGTCACCAGACTCCTAAACGACCCTTTTATGGACTGTCCTCATTAATACTACACCCTGTATGCTTCATCCGATGCCAATGCTTATGTAGTTACATTGTATATATTGTGTAGCCCTATTATGTATTCTCATGTACTTTCTTGAATTCTGTTCAATTCCCTTTCTTCCAATGTACTGAATGATCTGTTGAGCTGCTCGCAGAAAAATACTTTTCACTGTACCTCGGTACACGTGACAATAAACAAATCCAATCCAATCCAATCCAAGCACCGTTTGAGGGCCTTGGGGCGCATGCGGTCCGGGTCTGGACCCAGGACTCCGTTCTCCACGATGTAGCCGAGGATGGCCAGTCTGTTTGTGCGGAACATGTAAGGTTTAATTTTTGGGCCGTCTGGAGAAAACGGTGGAGGTTGGCGTCGTGGTCCTGCTGGTCATGGCCGCAGATGGTAACATTATCCAGATACGGAAACGTGGCCCGCAGCCCGTACTGGTCTACCATTCGGTCCATTGCTCGTTGGAACACCGAAACCCCGTTAGTGACGCCGAAGGGAACCCGGAGGAAATGGAAGAGGCGGTCATCGGCCTCGAACGCCGTGTAGTGGCGGTCCTCCGGGCGGATTGGGAGCTGGTGGTATGCAGACTTCAGATCCACCGTGGAAAATAGCCGATATTGGGCGATCTGGTTTACCATGTCTGCAATTCTGGGGAGGGGATACGCGTCTAGGAGCGTAAAGCGATTGATGGTCTGGCTATAATCGACGACCACCACCTGAGCTCTCCAGGGACTATTACTGGCCTCTATGATCCCCTCACTGAGCAGCCTTCGGACCTCCGTTCTGATAAATACCCTATCCTGCAGGCTGTACCGCCTGCTGCGGGTGGCTACCGGTTTGCAATCCGGGGTGAGGTTGGCGAAGAGAGGAGGGGGGGAGATGCGCAGCGTGGCGAGGCTGCAGATAGTGAGTGGGGGCAGGGGCCTGCCGAAGCTGAGGGTGAGGCTCTGGAGATTACATTGGAAATCCAAGCCTAAGAGGAGTGGCGCGCAGAGGTCGGGCAAGACATACAGTTTAAATTTGGAATAGCTAGCGCCTCGAATCATTAGCGTTGCTGTAGTGCGGCTTTGGATTTGGATGGAATGGGAGCCCGAAGCGAGGGCAATAGTTTGATTGATGGGATAAATAGGGAGGAAACAGCGTCTTACCAGCTCTGGGTGTATGAAGCTCTCTGTGCTCCCAGAGTCGAAGAGGCACGACGTGTTGTACCCGTTGATCTGGACCTCCGTCATCGAATTTCTCAGATGCTCGGGGCGGGATTAGTCGAGGGTGACTGCGTTGAGTTGCGGGCCGCGTGGTGTGTGCCCGGGGGAGTCGAATTCTTCCGATCGGGCGTCCTGTCGAGTAGATGCCGCTGCGTTCTGGCGAGCTTGATGCAGGAACACCGCTGAGTTGCGGGCCATGTGGTGACTGCCCGGGGAGGTCGTACTCCTCCGATGAGCTGTTTGAGTCTGGGGATGCAGCTAGGGCCCGTGGATCGCACGTGGAGGGTGGTGATGAAGATGACTCCAAGATGGCGGCCCCCATGGATCGCACGTGGCCGGAGGGGGCGGAGCCTGAGCGTAGGCCGCAGCGTTTTGGGCCCCGCAGGCCTGCTGGTGCTGGGGGCGATGTTTTTGGACTGTTAGGGTGTTGAGGGCTGGGGCCATTCTGCCGAGGCACACTTTAGCATAGTGGCCTTTCTTCCCGCAGCTGCTGCAGGTCGCGGATCGGGCTGAGCAGTGCTGCCGCGGGTGCTGGCTTTGTCCACAGAAGTGGCAGGCTGGGGCTGCTGAATAACTGGTTTGGGGAGCTGAATAGTGGCAGGCTGGGGCAGTTGAATAACTGGTTTGGGGAGCTGAATAGTGGCAGGCTGGAGCAGTTGAATAACTGGTTTGGGGAGCTGAATAGTGGCAGGCTGGAGCAGTTGAATAACTGGTTTGGAGAGCTGAATAGTGGCAGGCTGGAGCAGTTGAATAACTGGTTTGGGGAGCTGAATAGTGGCAGGCTGGAGCAGTTGAATAACTGGTTTGGGGAGCTGAATAGTGGCAGGCTGGAGCAGTTGAATAACTGGTTTGGGGAGCTGAGTAGTGGCAGGCTGGAGCAGTTGAATAACTGGTTTGGGGAGCTGAGTAGTGGCAGGCTGGAGCAGTTGAATAACTGGTTTGGGGAGCTGAGTAGTGGCAGGCTGGAGCAGTTGAATAACTGGTTTGGGGAGCTGAGTAGTGGCAGGCTGGAGCAGTTGAATAACTGGTTTGGGGAGCTGAATAGCGGCAGGCTGGAGCAGTTGAATAACTGGTTTGGCGAGCTGAGTAGCTGGCTGGGGGAGCTGAGTAATTAGCTGGAGCAGCTGGATAGTTTGAGTAGTTGACTGGGACAGTAGGACCGGCTGTGGCAGCGCGATAGCTGGGGGGCCTTGCGGCACAGGCTTGGGGGGTCCTCGGGTCGGGGGCCCATGCTGGGTTAGTGGGGTCCGCGGGAAACGAGTTGAGGCTGCGGAAGGAAACTTCCATCGTGATAGCAGCCTCTACGATAGTCTCTAAGCCCTGGGCCCCATTTTCTAATAGTCTCTGGCGTACATAGCTAGATCAAAGGCCCGCTACAAAAACATCCCGCACAGCAAGCTCCCTATGTTCGGCCGCGGTTACGGCCTGGTAATTGCAGTCATTTGAGAGATTGTTCAACTCGCGTACAAATTCAGCTAAAGTTTCAGTAGCCCGTTGTCGGCGAGTCGTGAACACATGACGGGCAAAGACCTCGTTCATGGGCCTAATATACATTTTGTCCAAAATCACCAGCGCTGCGGTGTAGGAACCGGCTGGATTTAGTTGTGTAGAAATTCTGTGGCTTACCCTCGCGTGCAGTAGGCTGAGCTTTTGTTCCTCCGTAGTTTCAGCAGTGCTGATTTCAGCCAGGTAGGCCTTAAAACATTTCAGCCAGTGGCAGAAGGTTTCTTTCGCCTCTGCATCCTGCGGATCGAGTTCTAGACGTCTTGGTTTTAGAGCAGATTCCATGCTTTACTTCGGCAACTTCTTAAGTGTATTAAATTGATGGAACCATCAATTCAGCGAACACGTGTAGTTGGATCTGAACAGAGGCTTTTATACACTTACAATAGAGCCAGCCTATTCGTCGTTGAACTTCAGGTGAACTGGCAGGCTGGCTCTAAGGCACTGATCTTTATACATCGGTCCCAGGAGGAGGAGTCCTGGGCGGAGCCAAGGGAGGAGCCCAGTACAACTCTCGTGTACACCCAGAGCGATTCCCCCTGGTGGTCGGATAGTGCAACTGCACTTACAATGGGTAGATAACGAAATATATACATGGAGTGATATTGGCAACTATATATAGTGTGAATCACATTCACCACAGGCCTGTTTTCTCATAGCTGCCGTAAATCTCTCCTACGTTATTCCAAACGCAACTACCGAGAAATTGAGTGGTCAATGTAATATTGCAGTCAGTCACTTCTTTAACAAGCACAACAGCCCACTAATTTACTTTCAGAATGATCTGATTGTTCAAGCAATGAACAACACTGGCACAACTGTGTTGTTCACGTTTGTTCTTCAGTTTTAGCAGGCTGAAATTAATTAATGCAGCAGACTGGGAATGAAACTTGTGAATATAACTTGTGAATATATTTAATTTCATGCTCTTTTCAATATATTCTGGTCTTGGGTGATTATGTGGAGTCTGCACGTTCTCCCCGTGTGTTTCCTCCGGGTGCTCCGGTTTCCTCCCACAGTCCAAAGATGTCCAGGTTAGGTGGGGTTAGGATGGGGGAGTGGGCCTCGGTACAGTGCCCTTTCAGAGGGCTGGTGCAGACCGATGCTTCTATGTCAGCTGAGTGGAAGAGGCTCCTCAGTTAGGTCCACTATTGAGTTTCTAGAACTCGGCCTGCCAGCCATATTGAACATGGCTGAGTTTGCAAGTGGCTACAAGCAGCAGAGCAGTTAAAGGGAACACCTACAATTCCAAATATTCACTGTCACTGGATCTAAATCCTGGAACTCCCTCCCTCACAGCATGGTAGGTGTACCTAAACCACATGGGCTCAGAGGTTCAAGGTGGCCACTCACCACAACCTTCTCAAGGATGGGCAATAAATGCTGGTCTAGCCAGTGACATCCGCATGAAAAATTAAACAAAATAATTTCACATTACATTTTGATGAAATATTGATCAATCTCTTAATTACTTTATAACCAATTTTCCCTGAACTTGATTTAGCTTTATTCTCCTTCCACATCCTCTCCTTTGCCATCTTCTTTCCTGTAGACAGTGTACAATATGTCTTGGAGAGAAGGCAAATGGTCCACTCTGGGCTCACTAGCAATCCGACTCTGCAGCTAACCATCCAAAAGAGAAGATTGGGTTGGTTCACCAGCCAATCGTTCTCCATCCCACCATAACCTGACCTCCCCCCCCCCCCCCCCGCCCCCTCCATCTACCTGCTCCTCCCAATTTCCACTGGCTCTCCGATCCACTGCTCCTCCCAATTTCCACTGGCTCTCCGTTCCACTGCCCCTCCCCATTTCCACTGGCTCTCTGTTCCACTGCCCCTCCCCATTTCCACTGTCTCTCCGTTCCATTGTCGCTCCACATTTCCACTGGTCTCCGTTCCACTGCCCCTCCCCATTTCCACTGGCTCTCCGTTCCACTGCCCCTCCCCATTTCCACTGGCTCTCCGTTCCACTGCCCCTCCCCATTTCCACTGGCTCTCTGTACCACTGCCCCTCCCCATTTACACTGGCTCTCCGTTCCACTGCCCCTCCCCATTTCCACTGGCTCTCCGTTCCACTGCTCCTCCCCATTTCCACTGGCTCTCTGTACCACTGCCCCTCCCCATTTCCACTGGTCTCCGTTCCACTGCCCCTCCCCATTTCCACTGGTCTCCGTTCCACTGCCCCTCCCCATTTCCACTGACTCTCTGTTCCACTGCCTCTCACTAGTTCCACTGGCTCTCTGTTCCACTGGGTGGAGCTGGGCTGTCTGTCAGCTTTTTACTTTCATTTCAGGCTGTTTGCTACAGGGTGTGTTTTAGTTTTGTTTTCAGTGTTGGAGCTGAAGCCAGACAAAGCAGGTGTACTGCTGTTCTCTCTGCCATCAAAAGACTATCTCTGGATCATTTGGTGAATTCAGAATTATAAATGTTTTCAGTAGTGACTTTAACCTGATGTGCTTCTGATAAAGGTTTTGTTTTTAAGTCGTGTGGATGTTAAAAGGAAAGCTTAGAGAATTACTTAGTGTTGTAGTATTTGGGGGGTGTATTTGAATTAATGGTTGCGAAGATGTTCATTGTATGTTTTTAAAGGTTAACTTGAGTTTATGGAATAAACATTGTTTTTCTTTAAAAATTACTTTTCCATTTCTGCTGTACCACACCTGTAGAGTGGGCCGTGTGCTCCCCATACTACAATCTTTCAGAAGTTGTGGGTCAGGTGAACTCTATGATACACTTTGGGCTTCTCTAAACCCTGGCCCATAACACTTCCCACCTCCACCACCCTTTCAGGCAGATAGTTCCAGACTCCCACCACCCTCTGGGTCAAAAGGTTTTTCCTCACATCCCCTCTAAACCTCCTGCCCCAGACCGTAAATCTCTGCCCCCTGGTCATTGACCCCTTCACCAGGGTAAAGGTTTCTTCCTGTCTACTTATATATGTCCCTCATAATTTTACACATCTCAATCATATCGCCCCTCAGTCTCATTTTCACTCATCAGCCCAAGCCTGGATTTTGTCCAGGGCCTGAATTTTCAGGATAGCGAGAACTCAGTGCCCACCATTCTGAGAGTCCCTGCCATCTCTAACAGGTCCATTTTATACTCAATTGAGCATTGCCTGGCCACAGGCAGAAGGTCCATCCATCCTTGGACAGAAGTCCTGCTTTGGAGAGCTGTCCGCAGTCAGATTGGGCGACAACTCTCCAGCCGTTCAGACACAGCGCTGCAGTGGCCGGAAGAAGTACTGCAGCACTGTGCCTGATCCCAAGGCCCTGGACGGCACTTCTGAATCCAGCATGGACCAATAATCCAGGTACTCAGGCGAGGAGAGAAGGTGACTTGTAGTGAGGAAAAATCAATACAGTCAGGGCTTCAACTCTTTCATTATCTTATCATTTATATAATTTTATATACTCAGAATTTGCTATTGGCTCATTTTTTGAGGAATATTTCTGTGCGGCCAATGATGTGCCAAGCATCAGAAGGTGCATCAAAACGCCACAGATCAGCATCAAGTCGGAGAATCCCCCCATGCCTGTTAGTAAGTGGTTTGTTCAGCTTGTACATCCAGCTAACAAACCCCAGGGGGATTAATAGGGAAGGAGATATCCTGAAGCACATCTGTTTGCCGTTTGCAGCTGTTGAACTAGCTGCCACGTTGAAACAGGTAAGGTGCCCTCTCTCTGACACAGAAATAAATGGTTCCACTCCTACATGTCTGAACACAGTGAGCACAGATCCAACAACTGGCTCCTTCTCTCACTCTCCCACACTCAAAATCTGGGGCTGGAGATGTTTGGCATTACGGCTGTGTTGTCTTACTCCGAACAGCACTTTGAGATCCTGTTTCACTGTAACACCAGTCTGGCCCATCATCGTCGTTGGGCCCTCTTTGCAGCATTTCTAATCTGTTCAGGAGCAAGCAGTGCCTTCAAATGGCAGAGGTGTCACTGGGCTGATTTATACAGCATGCTGAATAACGCAACTCTCTCTCTTTTGGTCAATATAGGGCTCGAAGCGAATCCTGAGATCGAATGAATACCTTCTCCCCCCAGGTGGTCTGATGGAGACGGAGTTAGAGCTCACATTTTCCTTGCAGGTATCGACTATACACAGACACTTTGTCACTTTCTGTTGTGAAATGACAATTTTAGTTAACTTTTCTGGAAGATTAAGTGAGGAGGTATCCACCTGTCTGCTAGTGTGATGAGTTCCTGCTTTCATCCAGATCTGCACACCAATTTCTCAATCACAAACCGCTTCATACCCGCCGCTCTGAGGGTTCCGGATGGTTTCCTCCCCTCTGAAAGGGGCACCCCGCTACTCTGGGGGTTCCAGAGGGTCCCGGCCCTCTGAAAGGGGCACCCACTGCTCTGGGGGTTCCAGAGGGTCCCGGCCCTCTGAAAGGGGCACCCCGCTACTCTGGGGGTTCCAGAGGGTCCCGGCCCTCTGAAAGGGGCACCCACTGCTCTGGGGGTTCCAGAGGGTCCCTCCCCTCTGAAAGGGGCACCCACTGCTCTGGGGGTTCCAGAGGGTCCCGGCCCTCTGAAAGGGGCACCCACTGCTCTGGGGGTTCCAGAGGGTCCCGGCCCTCTGAAAGGGGCACCCTGCTACTCTGGGGGTTCCAGAGGGTCCCGGCCCTCTGAAAGGGGCGCCCACTGCTCTGGGGGTTCCAGAGGGTCCCGGCCCTCTGAAAGGGGCACCCACTGCTCTGGGGGTTCCAGAGGGTCCCGGCCCTCTGAAAGGGGCACCCCGCTACTCTGGGGGTTCCAGAGGGTCCCGGCCCTCTGAAAGGGGCACCCACTGCTCTGGGGGTTCCAGAGGGTCCCTCCCCTCTGAAAGGGGCACCCACTGCTCTGGGGGTTCCAGAGGGTCCCGGCCCTCTGAAAGGGGCACCCACTGCTCTGGAGGTTCCAGAGGGTCTCCCCCTCTGAAAGGGGCACCCCGCTACTCTGGGGGTTCCAGAGGGTCCCGGCCCTCTGAAAGGGGCACCCACTGCTCTGGGGGTTCCAGAGGGTCTCCCCCTCTGAAAGGGGCACCCACTGCTCTGGGGGTTCCAGAGGGTCCCGGCCCTCTGAAAGGGGCACCCACTGCTCTGGGGGTTCCAGAGGGTCCCGGCCCTCTGAAAGGGGCACCCCGCTACTCTGGGGGTTCCAGAGGGTCTCCCCCTCTGAAAGGGGCACCCACTGCTCTGGGGGTTCCAGAGGGTCCCGGCCCTCTGAAAGGGGCACCCCGCTACTCTGGGGGTTCCAGAGGGTCTCCCCCTCTGAAAGGGGCACCCCGCTACTCTGGGGGTTCCAGAGGGTCTCCCCCTCTGAAAGGGGCACCCCGCTACTCTGGGGGTTCCAGAGGGTCCCGGCCCTCTGAAAGGGGCACCCACTGCTCTGGGGGTTCCAGAGGGTCCCGGCCCTCTGAAAGGGGCACCCACTGCTCTGGGAGTTCCAGAGGGTCCCGGGACTCTGAAAGGAGCACCCACTGCTCTGGGGGTTCCAGAGGGTCCCGGCCCTCTGAAAGGGGCACCCACTGCTCTGGGGGTTCCAGAGGGTCCCGGCCCTCTGAAAGGGGCACCCCGCTACTCTGGGGGTTCCAGAGGGTCCCTCCCCTCTGAAAGGGGCACCCACTGCTCTGGGGGTTCCAGAGGGTCTCCCCCTCTGAAAGGGGCACCCCGCTACTCTGGGGGTTCCAGAGGGTCCCGGCCCTCTGAAAGGGGCACCCACTGCTCTGGGGGTTCCAGAGGGTCCCGGCCCTCTGAAAGGGGCACCCACTGCTCTGGGGGTTCCAGAGGGTCTCCCCCTCTGAAAGGGGCACCCACTGCTCTGGGGGTTCCAGAGGGTCCCGGCCCTCTGAAAGGGGCACCCCGCTACTCTGGGGGTTCCAGAGGGTCTCCCCCTCTGAAAGGGGCACCCCGCTACTCTGGGGGTTCCAGAGGGTCTCCCCCTCTGAAAGGGGCACCCCGCTACTCTGGGGGTTCCAGAGGGTCTCCCCCTCTGAAAGGGGCACCCACTGCTCTGGGGGTTCCAGAGGGTCCCGGCCCTCTGAAAGGGGCACCCACTGCTCTGGGAGTTCCAGAGGGTCCCGGCCCTCTGAAAGGAGCACCCACTGCTCTGGGGGTTCCAGAGGGTCCCGGCCCTCTGAAAGGGGCACCCACTGCTCTGGGGGTTCCAGAGGGTCCCTCCCCTCTGAAAGGGGCACCCACTGCTCTGGGGGTTCCAGAGGGTCTCCCCCTCTGAAAGGGGCACCCACTGCTCTGGGGGTTCCAGAGGGTCCCGGCCCTCTGAAAGGGGTGGGCTTGGGCGGGGTGCCCTTTCCAGGGACCAGTGCAGATTCGATGGGCCGAATGGCCTTCTGCACTGTAATTCTATGATTCTATGAACTGAGTCCTGAAAGGTGGTTGTGCCACTTGTGGGAGTTCCTGGTCGCAGCCTTGCCACAGTGGGAAGACTTGCTCTGAATGAGAGTCATTCCTAGGCCACTCCTTCATGCCTTCCAGCATCTATTTCAGAGCAGGCCAACTGCCTGCTAAAGGAAGCAGTGTCGCAGGGATATTGTCACTGGGCTAGTAATCCAGAGAGCCAGGGTAAACCTCTGGGGACCTGAGTTCAAATCCCACCACGGCAGATGTGAAATTTGCATTCAATAAAATGATGGCCGTGAAACCATTGTCAATTGTTGTAAAAACCCATCTGTCACTAATGTCCTTCAGGGAAGGAAATCTGCCGTCCTTACCTGGTCTGGCCTACATGTGACTCCAGACCCACAGCTTAACTGCCCGCTGAAACGGCTGAGCCAAACACTCAGTTCAAGGGTAATTAGGGATGGACAATAAAAGCTGGCCCATCCAGCGATGCCCATATCCCGGGAATGATTCATCTCCTTCAGCATGCGACTCACCTTAAATGGACTTGAATCTATCCAGCTGCTGAATGAGGTACTAACATGATACTGGACGGCGGGCGTTCTCTCATTCTGGCCTCCTTTTAATTAGCCTTTGCCTGTCTTAAATCTCATGAAATCTCAAGAAATAACTGAATGAGGGCCGGGATTCTCCCGCAATTGGCGGGACGGCCCAACGCTGGCGCCAAGAGCGGCGTGAACCACTCCGGCGTCGGGCCACCCGGAAGTTGCGGAATTCTCCGCACTTCCAGGGGCTAGGCCGGCGCTGCAGGGCTGCCGGTGGCTGGCGCGAGTTGGCGCATGCGCAGAACCACCGCCATGTTTGCTGCGCATGCTCAGGGGGTTTCTTCTCCGAGCCGGCCATGGCGGAGCCTTACAGAGGCCGGCGTGGAGGGAAAGAGTGCCCCCATGGCACAGGCCCGCCCGCAAATTGGTGGGCCCCGGTCGCGAGCCAGAACTGGCCAGAAACGGGCGGCCGCTCGGCCCATCGGGACCCGGAGAATTTCCGGGGGGGCCGCTGCCAATGGCCCCCTGCCCCCACCCGGAAACCGATGCCGGAGAATTTGGCAGCAGGCAGCGGGGCAGGATTCACGCCGCCCCCCGGCGATTCTCTGACCCAGCGGGGGGTTGGAGAATCCTGTCCGAGGTGTTTGACTGTGAGGGAATCAATGTGCTCAGTGAGGCAACTTTTCCTTCCTTTTGGTTATGTTGAACTAAAAGTCTGTTCGGTTCTATTCCATTGTCAGTATCCCCACTTCCTGAAGAGAGATGCAAACAAACTACAGATAATGTTACAGAGGAGGAAGAGGTATAAAAACCGGACCATTCTGGGCTACAAGACGCTGGCGTTGGGGACCATCGATATGGCTGAGGTACGCTTTCACTGCCGCATATTACCAAGGCGATTCCCTTGTCATTCTTCTCAATCAGAGAGCAGCGTGTCTCCAACTCGGAGAATCATACGGACTTGAAACGGTAACTCTCTCCACAGATGCTGCCAGACCTGCTGAGTATTTCCAGTATTTTCTGGTTTTATTCCACGTATTGTCACCTGCATCACCATTTCTGTGTTTATTAGAACCTGACCTAAGTGGATATTATTTTTGTTTTTAAAATATTTTTATTGAACTATTAGCAAAATCTTTATAACAATAACAAACAAAATAATAATAACATAAATATCAACATAGTAAACTGAACATTTCCCACTCAACCCCTTCTGTACATCCCTTAACCATATTGCACCCCCCTCCCCCACCCTTCAGAATGCTGCTTCTGCTGACATTTTAATTTTCCCCGAGAAAGTCGACGAACGGCTGCCATGTCCGAGAGATCCCCAACATTGACCCCTCAAGGCAAACTTTATTTTCTCCAGGCTGAGATAGCCAGCCATGTCACTGACCCCGGTCTCCACACTCAGGGGCTTCGAGTCCCTCCATATTAACAGGATCCGTCTCCGGGCAACCAGGGAGGCAAAGGCCAGGGCGTCGGCCTCCTTCACTCCCTGAACTCCCGGATCTTCTGACACTCCAAAGATCGCCACCTCTGGACTGGGCACCACCCGCGTACCTGGCACCGTGGACAATGCCCTGGCAAACCCCTGCCAGAATCCTCCAAGCTTCGAGCATATGGACATGGTTTGCTGGGGTTCCCGCGCACCTCACACATCTATCTTCTACCCTGAAAAACTTGCTCACCCTCGCCGCCGTCAAGGAGGAATTAACCCTGCTTAGGGCGTCCACCCACAGACCCGCCTCTAACTCCCCACCTAGCTCCTCCTCCCACTTGCCCTTCAGTTCCTCCACTGGGGTCTCCTCCGCCTCCAACAGCTCCTGATAGATATCCAACACTTTCCCCTCCCCCACCCAGGTACCGGACACTACTCTGTCCTGGATCCCCCATGGCGGGATCAGCAGGAAAGCTAACACCTGTTTCCTCAGAAAGTCCCAGACTTGCAGATATCTGAAACCATTCCCTGGCGGCAGCTTGAACTTGTCCTCCAGCGCCTTCAGACTGGGAAAATTCTACTGCCCCACCCCCAGCCTCCCTCCACCTCCCCTCCCCCTCCCCCCACCCTCAGCCTCCCTCCACCTCCCCTCCCCCTCCCCCCACCCTCAGCCCCAGCCCCTAACTCCAGAGGGAAATTTTGTAGCTTCAATACCTGGAGACATGTCATATAGGAAATAATTTCTCTTTATCCAACAAGAGAAAAAAACATACCTGACCTCATCCTCATCAACCTGCCTGCTGCAGATGGATCTGTCCATGACACACAGTCCTTGTGGAGACAAAGTCCCGTCTTCATATTGAGGATACCCTCCATCGAGTTGTGTGGCACTACCACCATGGGATAGATTGTGAACAGATCTAGCAGCTCCAGACTGGGCATCCATGAGGCGCTGTGGGCCATCAGCAGCAGCAGAATAGTGTTCAACCACAATCTGTAACCTCATGGCCCAAGGGAGGGTGCAGGGTGGCATGCCAGGGGCAACACCAGCCATACCGGAAAATGAGAGTGTCAACCTGGTGAAGCTATAGCACAGGACTAATTGCATGCCGAACAGCCTAAGCAGCAAGTAATAGACAGAACAAAGCGATCCCATCATCCTCTGATTACAGACAGGAGAAAGGTGGCTCTCCTCCACGGATAGTCAGCATGGCTTTGTCAGAGCGAGGTCACACCTAACAAATTTGATTGAACGTTTTGAGCATGTGACTTAGTGTGTAGATGAGGGTAGTGTAGTTGATGTAGTTTACATGGATTTTAGCAAAGTCTTTGACAAGGTCCCACATGGGAGATTTATAAAGAAGGCAAATGTACCTGGGATACAGGGGAACTTGGTAAGGTGGATGCAAAGCAGCTGAGCTGTAGGAGACAGAGGGTGATGACAGACGGCTGTTTTAGTGTCTGGAAGCCAGTGTCCTGTGGGGTACCACAGAGATCTGTGCTGGGCCCACTATTGTTTGTCATTTATATAAATCACATAAATGACTATGTGGGGGGTCGGACCAGTAAGTTTGTGAATGACACAAAGATTGGCCGGGTGGTTATCAGCGAGGCTTGGGTTACAGGAAGGTACAGACGGGATGGTCACATAGGCGGATTAGTCCAGATGGAATTTAACCCTGAAAAGTGTGAGGTGTAACACTGGAAGGAGTAATTTAACAAGGAAGGTGTTCCACTGGGAAGTTCCGAGGAACAATGGGGCCTTGCCGTGTTTGTCCATAGATCTCTGAAGGCAGAGGGCAGGTTAATAGGGTGGGGAAAAAGGCAAATGGGACACTCGCTGTTATCAATCGAGGCCTAGATTCCAAAAGCAGGGAGGTCATGTTGGAGTTGGAGAACTTTGGTGAGGTCACAGCTGGAGGACTGTGTGTAATTCTGGTCACCACATTATAGGAAGGATGTGATTGTACTGGAGGGGGTGCAGAGGAGATTCCCCAGGATGTTGCCTGGGATGGAACATTTCAGTTATGGAGAGAGGTTGGATAGGCTTGGGTTGGTTTCTCTGGAGCAGAGAAGACTGAGGGGCGAACTGATCGAGGTGGACAAGATTTTGAGGGGCATGGACAGGGTGGATAGAGAGCAGCTGTTCCCCTTAGTTGAAGGGTCAGTTACGAGGGGGACACAAGTTCAAGGTGAGGGGCGGGTGGTTCAGGGGGGGATTTGAGGAAAATCCTTTTTACCCAGAGGGTGGTGAGGGTCTGGAACGCGCTGCCTGGGAGGGGGGTAGAGGCGGGCTGCCTCACATCCTTTAGAAAGTACCTGGATCAGCATTTCGCAGGTCAGAACATTCAAGGCTATGGGCCAAGTGCTGGCCAATGGGATTAGGTGGGCAGGTCAGGGCTTTTCATGGGTCAGTGCAGACTCGATGGGCTGAAGGGCCTCTTCTGCACTGTAGGATTCTGTGAAGTTGGAATTTGGTACTTTTAGCCCAAAAATAGACTATTAAATTTGTGGAAAAAACCCCATCCTCCTTCAAGATCACCACAGCTACCAAAAAATATCCACAAACAATTCTGGGAGCCAAAAAGACAGCTGGATCAGTCAGGGCCTGGCAAGGAGGTGACGATGAGCATGCAGTGTGAGGCGGAGCCGGTTACACCTGAACAGGCCGGGTTGCTGGGGAACATGCCGGACTACCCACCAATAAGCGAGTAGATGGACCTGTGAACACGGGAGCTTCTAAAGCACAGAGATACCATCAAACTGGAGATGATGGCAATGGTGAAGGTGGCCGGCTGAATTCAACACAGCCATGACAGCCCTGTACAACAACAAGGTGCGGTTTGGGATGCTGTACCTGGCCACGCTGTGGGAAACCTCCCAGGGGAAGGAGGTTGTGGCGAGATTCATTTGCCAGCACGGGCTGGGAACGCAGCAACAACAACAGAGAACACAAATGTGTTTTTTTTTAAATGGCCAATTGCGTGGGATAGAACTGCCTCGCTTTCAATCTGCTATGGGTCCCAGGAAGGAGGGGGTTGTTGTGTTCTACGGCTCTCCTGATCATGTAGACACGCATAGAACATGTGTGTTTAGCTGTAACAAGCATTTATTATTGAACACGTGGACAGACAATGATATCTAAGTTACATGAGCAACTGTGAGATGCGACCATCCTGTTAACTGCCACCTCTCGTCAGTAACTTGATGTATATCTGGCTCCACCTACTGGCAGAGGGACATAACTGCCAATACATGTCCTGATGATCAGCTTTATACATTTGTACAATTATATACAGTTATATACATATATGCATACGTGTATGTCACCACAGGGGTGAGAATGGTGAGGTGCAGAAATGGGTGTGGAGAGGCGGCAGGGTGGCACATTGGTTAGCACTGCTGCCTCACTGCTGAGGACCCGGGTTCGATCCCGGCTCTGGTCACTGTCCGTGTGGAGTTTGCACATTCTCCCCGTGTCTGCGTGGGTCTCACCCCCACAACCCAAATGGCCGTGCTAAATTGCCCCTTAGGCAAAAAATAATTGGGTACTCTAAATTTATTTAAAAAAAGGAAACGGATGGGGAGAAGGTGCGGGGGGGGGGGGGGGGGGGGGGGGGGGAGGAACACAGAGCGTAGGGGAAGTTAAAGATTGCTCGGCGGGGGGTGGGTGACCACACCCCACACTAGCGAGCAAGTTGGCACACGGAATTACAGGAGAAGGTGGTTTACTGCACCGCTCCCAAAGGGGAGAGAAGGGGGGAAGAGAGGGATAGAGGCCCTCGGGGGCATGGGGAGGGGGTTAAAAGGGGGTTGACAGACTCGGGGTTGAGGGGGAACCGGGTGGTTGTAGGGAGGGGGTGGGGGGCAGTACTGGCTATGACAGGGCGCACATGGCAACGGCAGAAATAAGTACACCAAGAACGGCTATCTCAGATGGCTTCTGGACAAAGGGAAAACCCAGAGTGCAGGGGCACATCCACAAGGTAAGTATGGGTGATCCAGCAGGAAGTGGGGTACAGAAACCCCCCCCATCAGGATAGTCAGTGGGCTTAACGGCCCAGTGAAAAGTTCCAGAGCCTTCGCCCATCTGAAAAGTCTGAGTGTCGATGTTATCTTCCTCCAAGAGTCGCACCTGAGGGTAAAGGACAGACTTTAACTGCTTATAGGACCCACGGATGGGCAGATCCAGCCCCAAATCTGGGAAACTATCAAACATGGCATGAAGGTTGATCAACTTCATGGAGCAGAATGGGGGTAGTGGATCCCTGGAGGTTCACCCACCCAGGGGAGAAGGAGTTCTCCTCCTCCTCCGAGGTACACAGGGTCTACAACAAGATCGACTTCTTCGTAGTGGGGAGAGTAGTGCTTCCAGCGATAGTAGGAGCGGAGTACGCCGCAATCAAAATCTCTGACCATGCTGCACACTACATGGATGTGAGGTTGGATAGGGGCCAAGCACAACACCCCCCCCCCCCCCCCCCCCCCCCCCCCCCCCACACCTCCCATGAAGGTTGGACAGCGCAGTAGCATAATGGTTAGCACTATGGCTTCACAACACTAGGGTCCCAATTGCGATTCCCGGCTTGGGCACAGGGCTCAGTGGGCTAGACAGCTGGTATGTGATGCAGAACAAGGCCAGCAGCGTGGGTTCAATTCCCGTACCAGCTGAGAATTCCGAATTCTCCCTCTGTGACCCGGACAGGCGCCGGAATGTGGCAATGAGGGGATTTTAGCTCACTGGGCTAAATCGCTGGCTTTTAAAGCAGACCAAGCAGGCCAGCAGCACGGTTCCATTCCCGTACCAGCCTCCCCGGACAGGCGCCGGAATGTGGCGACTAGGGGCTTTTCACAGTAACTTCATTGAAGCCTACTTGTGACAATAAGCCATTTTCATTTTCATTTTCGCAGTAACTTCATTGCAGTGTTAATGGAAGCCTGCTTGTGACAATAATAAATATTATTATTATTATGAAGGTGGTGCACGAGTGCACCGAGCCAGAACCCGAATGAGCAGATTCTTCCCAGAGGTGGAGGACAAATGTGGACGGTGCCAGGGAGGGGCCCAGCTAACTCACCCACACTGTCTGGTTCTGGACAGCCTACTTTGTGGATTGTCCAAAGTGGTGGGGGTGAGGGTGGAGCCATGCCCGATAGTGGCGGTCTTTGGGGTCTCGGACCAGCCAGATCTATTCCTGTGGAGGAGGGCGGACGCCCTTGCCTTTGCCTCCCTGATCGCCCGCCGGAGATTCCTGCTCGGCTAGAGGTCAGCAGCACCGCCCAGAGCTGCAGACTGGCTGTCTGACCTCTCGGAATCTCTCCAAATGGAGAAAATCAAATTCACCATCCGGGGGATGGGAGAGGATTTCCACTGGACGTGGAAGCCATTCCCAAGTTGTTCTGGGACCTGTTTGTAGCCAACAACAAATAGGGTGGGGGGGGGGTTCCACACAAACACAAAGTAAAGGGGAACGGGGACTGATATTTCTCCCATCCCCATTCCCCTGCCTTCTCCCCATAACCTCTGATCCCTATTCCGTCATTAATCAAGAACCTATCTATCTCTGTCTTAAAGACACTCAGTGATTTGGCCTCCACAGCCTTCTGCGGCAAAGAGTTCCACAGATTCACCACCCTCTGGCTGAAGAAATTCCTCCTCATCTCTGTTTTAAAGGATCGTCCCTTTAGTCTGAGATTGTGTCCTCTGGTTCTAGTTCTTCCTACAGAGGGAAACCTCCTCCATTTTTAGTTCAACAGTTAGGGCTCCTGTTTCTGAAGTTGAAGTCTTGAGTTTAATTTCCTATCCAAGGTCGTGTTAGGTTTTGAACATGACGTTGTTAAAACCGTGCAATACTGAGCCCGCTGATCTTTCCAGCGCTTGCACGCAATTTTCCAAATGCAAACAATGGATGTGAAAAAATATAAAAATTAAATAATCCTGAGTTACATGCTTTAGCATAGTGTCAGGGTGGAGCTGTCGTTTAAGGTGAAAGTGCAGCTCGATTTGCAATTTTTACATTCAGTGATACAGAAGTGCCAACAATGATTGTGAAATTTAAAAAAGTGATTCTGGAGAATCTTTTTGTGAATGTGGCGTGGGTCGCGATAATCGGCTATTCTGTAAATGTGGGTCGCTGGAAAAATAGTATGAAAAATACTGTGACTGCCTCCTGGAACACAGTGTCCAGGTATCTCTCCCCCTCCCTGGTGTGTCCAGGTACCTCTCCTCCTCCCTGGTGTGTCCAGGTATCTCTCCCCCTCCCTGGTGTAACCAGGTACCTCTCCCCCTCCCTGGTGTAACCAGGTACCTCTCCCCCTCCCTGGTGTAACCAGGTACCTCTCCCCCTCCCTGGTGTAACCAGGTACCTCTCCCCCTCCCTGGTGTAACCAGGTATCTCTCCCCCTCCCTGGTGTGTCTAGGGACCTCTCCCCCTCCCTGGTGTGTCCAGGTATCTCTCCCCCTCCCTGGTGTGTCCAGGTACCTCTCCCCCTCCCTGGTGTGTCCAGGTACCTCTCCCCCTCCCTGGTGTGTCCAGGTATCTCTCCCCCTCCCTGGTGTGTCCAGGTATCTCTCCCCCTCCCTGGTGTGTCCAGGTACCTCTCCCCCTCCCTGGTGTGTCCAGGTACCTCTCCCCCTCCCTGGTGTGTCCAGGTACCTCTCCCCCTCCCTGGTGTGTCCAGGTACCTCTACCCCTCCCTGGTGTGTCCAGGTACCTCTCCCCCTCCCTGGTGTAACCAGGTACCTCTCCCCCTCCCTGGTGTGTCTAGGGACCTCTCCCCCTCCCTGGTGTGTCCAGGTATCTCTCCCCCTCCCTGGTGTGTCCAGGGACCTCTCCCCCTCCCTGGTGTGTCCAGGTACCTCTCCCCCTCCCTGGTGTGTCCAGGGACCTCTCCCCCTCCCTGGTGTAACCAGGTACCTCTCCCCCTCCCTGGTGTGTCCAGGTACCTCTCCCCCTCCCTGGTGTGTCCAGGTATCTCTCCCCCTCCCTGGTGTGTCCAGGTACCTCTCCCCCTCCCTGGTGTGTCCAGGGACCTCTCCCCCTCCCTGGTGTGTCCAGGTACCTCTCCCCCTCCCTGGTGTGTCCAGGTACCACTCCCCCTCCCTGGTGTGTCCAGGTACCTCTCCCCCTCCCTGATGTGTCCAGGTACCTCTCCCCCTCCCTGGTGTGTCCAGGGACCTCTCCCCCTCCCTGGTGTGTCCAGGTATCTCTCCCCCTCCCTGGTGTGTCCAGGGACCTCTCCCCCTCCCTGGTGTGTCCAGGTATCTCTCCCCCTCCCTGGTGTGTCCAGGTATCTCTCCCCCTCCCTGGTGTGTCCAGGGACCTCTCCCCCTCCCTAGTGTAACCAGTTATCTCTCCCCCTCCTTGGTGTGTCCAGGTACCTCTCCCCCTCCCTAGTGTAACCAGTTATCTCTCCCCCTCCTTGGTGTGTCCAGGGACCTCTCCCCCTCCCTGGTGTGTCCAGGTACCTCTCCCCCTCCCTGGTGTGTCCAGGTACCTCTTCCCCCTCCCTGGTGTGTCCAGGTACCTCTCCCACTCCCTGGTGTGTCCAGGTACCTCTTCCCCCTCCCTGGTGTGTCCAGGTACCTCTCCCCCTCCCTGGTGTGTCCAGGTACCTCTCCCCCTCCCTGGTGTGTCCAGGTACCTCTCCCCCTCCCTGGTGTGTCCAGGTACCTCTCCCCCTCCCTGGTGTGTCCAGGTACCTCTCCCCCTCCCTGGTGTGTCCAGGTATCTCTCCCCCTCCCTGGTGTGTCCAGGTATCTCTCCCCCTCCCTGGTGTGTCCAGGTACCTCTCCCCCTCCCTAGTGTAACCAGGTATCTCTCCCCCTCCCTGGTGTGTCCAGGTACCTCTCCCCCTCCCTGGTGTGTCCAGGTATCTCTCCCAGTTATCTCTCCCCCTCCTTGGTGTGTCCAGGTACCTCTCCCCCTCCCTAGTGTAACCAGTTATCTCTCCCCCTCCCTGGTGTGTCCAGGTACCTCTCCCCCTCCCTGGTGTGTCCAGGTACCTCTCCCCCTCCCTAGTGTAACCAGGTACCTCCCCCCTCCCTGGTGTGCCCAGGTACGTCTCCCCTTCCCTGGTGTGTCCAGGGACCTCTCCCCCTCCCTGGTGTGTCCAGGTATGTCTCCCCCTCCCTGGTGTGTCCAGGTATGTCTCCCCCTCCCTGGTGTGTCCAGGTATCTCTCCCCCTCCCTGGAGTAACCAGGTATTTCTCCCCCTCCTGGTCCCCGCCCCGAGTCCCCACTCCACACCGAGTCCCCGCTCTGCACCGAATTCCCGCTCTCCATCGAATGTGACCTGACCCAGCCTTTGACAACCTTCTCTGATGGAACAGTATTGGGAGGGGCAGCATTAGATAACAATTGTTATCCAACCTGTGTGTCAGGAATATTTGAAGTGTTTTATTGTTTGGTTCAGATCACTGAAAAGCAACAGTGAGGGAGGGAACTTTTGGTGAAGAATTAATTCTTTCTTTTGTTTCCAGGTAATGCAACATCCCACTGATGGGGGACAAGTCCTCGGACTCCATTCCAACATGAAAGATGCTTCAGTGCGGGTCGCTGAAATCAGCATCTACTCCCTCTCCAGCCAGCCAATCGACCATGAGGATGGAAATATACACGCAGGGACCAAGACAAAAGCCTCAGGTAGACTCATTGATAATGTCAGATGTACGGGTTTAGCCTGTGTCCACACGTTTCCCAAACTAGGAAATAGTTTTCCGCCCTGTGACGTACACTGGTGGACTTCATAACAATTGAAATCACTTAAACTATAAATGAACCCGATATAGATACAGAAAGAGCCACCATAACCCTGCTAAATAACCGAGATACACAATTAGATTCCGAAACGGCATTTCCATTAAAAAGAAACAAATAACAGGCACGATCTTCCGGCCTCGCTACACTCGCGCTCAAGCGTAACGAGCCCGGTGAATAGCGGGTGAGGCCAAAATCGGGAACCGCGCCTGGCGCCAAACAGTTTGCGATGCAACGGCCTGCTCCCGTAGGCGAATTCAGAATCTCGCCGGAGTGTGGCCAGAAACCCATTATCACCACTTAAACCCCATTTCCACACAATTACCAAGAGCCATCCATCATCCAACAGCCTCCTGTCATTCACCGTCCTCCCCAGCAAGTGGTCACGCTGGCACCGATTAGTACTCCTTTTGAAAAATGTGAACCTAGCGGAAGGACTTCCGTGGGGATCGGAGGAGGTGAGTAGCCACCAGTGCCGAGAGGCAAAGAGCCCGAGGGCGCTGGGCATGTCGCCCCAGTGCTGGGTGGGGGACTCTCCACAGGGGTGGGCCTCCATGGGAGGGTGGGGGGAGATGCTAATGGGGCAACTGGGGGGGGCAATCGCTCACGGCACCAACATGCCAACCCCAGGATCCCAACGCCATTTGGGGTCAACCACTGTCCCTGCCCGTCTCCCCACTGATCACAAATAATCCCCACCGACTGCTGAGGACTCTCTCTGCGCCGCCGAGGGAATCGCTAACAGAGAATTGGCAATCGTGGTTCAGTGAGCATCTGATACATGCCAAGTGGGATCCGTGGGTAGGTGGGCCATGTAGCATGTGGGAGTCAATGCCTTGCATTCCAATCAAACCTTGATGCCTGGAAATTGTGTAATTAACTCTCTCCCCGTATTCAAAATAAATCTCTCTCCCCTCGATTCACAATGAACTCTCTCCTCTCCCCCCACTATTCACAATGAACTCTCTCCTCCCCCCCGCTATTCACAATGAACTCTCTCCTCTCTCTCTGCTATTCACAATGAACTCTCTCCTCTCTCCCCACTATTCACAATGAACTCTCTCCTCTCTCCCCGCTATTCACAATGAACTCTCTCCTCTCCCCACTATTCACAATGAACTCTCTCCTCTCTCTCTGCTATTCACAATGAACTCTCTCCTCTCTCCCCACTATTCAGAATGAACTCTCTCCTCTCTCTCTGCTATTCACAATGAACTCTCTCCTCTCCCCCCGCTATTCACAATGAACTCTCTCCTCTCCCCCCGCTATTCACAATGAACTCTCTCCTCTCCCCACTATTCACAATGAACTCTCTCCTCTCTCCCCGCTATTCACAATGAACTCTCTCCTCTCCCCCCACTATTCACAATGAACTCTCTCCTCTCCCCACTATTCACAATGAACTCTCTCCTCTCTCCCCGCTATTCACAATGAACTCTCTCCTCTCTCCCCACTATTCACAATGAACTCTCTCCTCTCTCCCCACTATTCACAATGAACCCTCTCCTCTCCCCCCACTATTCACAATGAACTCTCTCCTCTCCCCCCACTATTCACAATGAACTCTCTCCTCTCCCCACTATTCACAATGAACTCTCTCCTCTCTCCCCGCTATTCACAATGAACTCTCTCCTCTCTCCCCGCTATTCACAATGAACTCTCTCCTCTCCCCACTATTCACAATGAACTCTCTCCTCTCCCCCCGCTATTCACAATGAACTCTCTCCTCTCCCCACTATTCACAATGAACTCCCTCCTCTCCCCGCTATTCACAATGAACTCTCTCCTCTCTCCCCACTATTCACAATGAACTCTCTCCTCTCTCCCACTATTCACAATGAACTCTCTCCTCTCTCCCCACTATTCACAATGAACTCTCTCCTCTCTCCCCACTATTCACAATGAACTCTCTCCTCTCTCCCCGCTATTCAGAATGAACTCTCTCCTCTCCCCGCTATTCACAATGAACTCCCTCCTCTCCCCGCTATTCACAATGAACTCTCTCCTCTCTCCCCACTATTCACAATGAACTCTCTCCTCTCCCCCCACTATTCACAATGAACTCTCTCCTCTCTCCCCGCTATTCACAATGAACTCTCTCCTCTCTCCCCGCTATTCACAATGAACTCTCTCCTCTCTCCCCCCCGCTATTCACAATGAACCCTCTCCTCTCTCCCCGCTATTCACAATGAACTCCCTCCTCTCCCCCCACTATTCACAATGAACTCTCTCCTCTCCCCCCGCTATTCACAATGAACTCTCTCCTCTCCCCCCACTATTCACAATGAACTCTCTCCTCTCCCCCCGCTATTCACAATGAACTCTCTCCTCTCCCCCCACTATTCACAATGAACTCTCTCCTCTCTCCCCGCTATTCACAATGAACTCTCTCCTCTCTCCCCGCTATTCACAATGAACTCTCTCCTCTCTCCCCACTATTCACAATGAACTCTCTCCTCTCCCCGCTATTCAGAATGAACTCTCTCCTCTCTCCCCGCTATTCACAATGAACTCTCTCCTCTCCCCCCCGCTATTCACAATGAACTCTCTCCTCTCTCCCCGCTATTCACAATGAACTCTCTCCTC
The DNA here is from genome assembly GCF_902713615.1 of Scyliorhinus canicula. NCBI lineage: Eukaryota > Metazoa > Chordata > Chondrichthyes > Carcharhiniformes > Scyliorhinidae > Scyliorhinus > Scyliorhinus canicula. The sequence continues at coordinate 1,030,653 of NC_052151.1, read as the reverse complement.
TCTCCCCGCTATTCACAATGAACTCTCTCCTCCCCCCCCCACTATTCACAATGAACTCTCTCCTCCCCCCCACTATTCACAATGAACTCTCTCCTCTCTCCCCACTATTCACAATGAACTCTCTCCTCTCTCCCCACTATTCACAATGAACTCTCTCCTCTCCCCCCACTATTCACAATGAACTCTCTCCTCTCTCCCCACTATTCACAATGAACTCTCTCCTCCCCCCCCACTATTCACAATGAACTCTCTCCTCCCCCCCACTATTCACAATGAACTCTCTCCTCTCTCCCCACTATTCACAATGAACTCTCTCCTCTCCCCCCACTATTCACAATGAACTCTCTCCTCTCCCCGCTATTCAGAATGAACTCTCTCCTCTCTCTCCCCGCTATTCACAATGAACTCTCTCCTCTCTCCCCGCTATTCACAATGAACTCTCTCCTCCCCCCCCACTATTCACAATGAACTCTCTCCTCCCCCCCACTATTCACAATGAACTCTCTCCTCTCTCCCCACTATTCACAATGAACTCTCTCCTCTCTCCCCGCTATTCACAATGAACTCTCTCCTCTCTCTCTGCTATTCACAATGAACTCCCTCCTCTCCCCCCGCTATTCACAATGAACTCTCTCCTCTCCCCACTATTCACAATGAACTCTCTCCTCTCTCCCCACTATTCACAATGAACTCTCTCCTCTCTCCCCGCTATTCACAATGAACTCTCTCCTCTCTCCCCGCTATTCACAATGAACTCCCTCCTCTCTCCCCGCTATTCACAATGATCTCTCTCCTCTCCCCCCACTATTCACAATGAACTCTCTCCTCTCTCCCCACTATTCACAATGAACTCTCTCCTCTCCCCCCGCTATTCAGAATGAACTCTCTCCTCTCTCTCCCCACTATTCACAATGAACTCTCTCCTCTCCCCGCTATTCAGAATGAACTCTCTCCTCTCTCTCCCCGCTATTCACAATGAACTCTCTCCTCTCTCCCCGCTATTCACAATGAACTCCCTCCTCTCTCCCCGCTATTCACAATGATCTCTCTCCTCTCCCCCCACTATTCACAATGAACTCTCTCCTCTCCCCCCGCTATTCACAATGAACTCCCTCCTCTCTCCCCGCTATTCACAATGATCTCTCTCCTCTCCCCCCACTATTCACAATGAACTCTCTCCTCTCTCCCCACTATTCACAATGAACTCCCTCCTCTCTCCCCGCTATTCACAATGATCTCTCTCCTCTCCCCCCACTATTCACAATGAACTCTCTCCTCTCTCCCCACTATTCACAATGAACTCTCTCCTATCCCCCCGCTATTCACAATGAACTCTCTCCTCTCCCCCCGCTATTCACAATGAACTCTCTCCTCTCTCCCCGCTATTCACAATGAACTCTCTCCTCCCCCCACTATTCACAATGAACTCTCTCCTCTCCCCCCACTATTCACAATGAATTCTCTGCTCTCCCCGCTATTCACAATGAACTCTCTCCTCTCTCCCCGCTATTCACAATGAACTCCCTCCTCTCCCCCCACTATTCACAATGAACTCTCTCCTCTCTCCCCACTATTCACAATGAACTCTCTCCTCTCTCCCCGCTATTCACAATGAACTCTCTCCTCTCCCCGCTATTCACAATGAACTCTCTCCTCTCTCCCCACTATTCACAATGAACTCTCTCCTCTCTCCCCGCTATTCACAATGAACTCCCTCCTCTCCCCCCACTATTCACAATGAACTCTCTCCTCTCTCCCCACTATTCACAATGAACTCTCTCCTCTCCCCCCACTATTCACAATAAACTCTCTCCTCTCCCCACTATTCACAATGAACTCTCTCCTCTCTCCCCGCTATTCACAATAAACTCTCTCCTCTCCCCACTATTCACAATGAACTCTCTCCTCTCCCCGCTATTCACAATGAACTCTCTCCTCTCTCTCTGCTATTCACAATGAACTCTCTCCTCTCTCCCCACTATTCACAATGAACTCTCTCCTCTCCCCCCACTATTCACAATAAACTCTCTCCTCTCCCCACTATTCACAATGAACTCTCTCCTCTCCCCCCACTATTCACAATAAACTCTCTCCTCTCCCCACTATTCACAATGAACTCTCTCCTCTCTCCCCGCTATTCACAATGAACTCTCTCCTCTCCCCCCACTATTCACAATGAACTCTCTCCTCTCTCCCCGCTATTCAGAATGAACTCTCTCCTCTCTCCCCGCTATTCACAATGAACTCCCTCCTCTCTCCCCACTATTCACAATGAACTCTCTCCTCTCCCCCCACTATTCACAATGAACTCCCTCCTCTCTCCCCACTATTCACAATGAACTCCCTCCTCTCTCCCCGCTATTCACATTGAACTCTCTCCTCTCCCCCCACTATTCACAATGAACTCTCTCCTCTCTCCCCACTATTCACAATGAACTCTCTCCTCTCTCCCCACTATTCACAATGAACTCTCTCCTCTCCCCCCACTATTCACAATGAACTCTCTCCTCTCCCCGCTATTCACAATGAACTCTCTCCTCTCCCCCCGCTATTCACAATGAACTCTCTCCTCTCCCCCCGCTATTCACAATGAACTCTCTCCTCTCTCCCCGCTATTCACAATGAACTCTCTCCTCTCTCCCCACTATTCACAATGAACTCTCTCCTCTCTCCCCACTATTCACAATGAACTCTCTCCTCTCTCCCCGCTATTCACAATGAACTCTCTCCTCTCCCCCCACTATTCACAATGAACTCTCTCCTCTCTCCCCACTATTCACAATGAACTCTCTCCTCTCCCCGCTATTCACAATGAACTCTCTCCTCTCTCCCCGCTATTCACAATGAACTCTCTCCTCTCCCCGCTATTCACAATGAACTCTCTCCTCTCTCCCCGCTATTCACAATGAACTGTCTCCTCTCTCCCCACTATTCACAATGAACTGTCTCCTCTCCCCGCTATTCACAATGAACTCTCTCCTCTCTCCCCGCTATTCACAATGAACTCTCTCCTCTCTCCCCACTATTCACAATGAACTCTCTCCTCTCCCCACTATTCACAATGAACTCTCTCCTCTCTCCCCGCTATTCACAATGAACTCTCTCCTCCCCCCCACTATTCACAATGAACTCTCTCCTCTCCCCGCTATTCACAATGAACTCTCTCCTCTCTCCCCGCTATTCACAATGAACTCTCTCCTCTCCCCGCTATTCACAATGAACTCTCTCCTCTCTCCCCACTATTCACAATGAACTCTCTCCTCTCCCCGCTATTCACAATGAACTCTCTCCTCTCTCCCCGCTATTCAGAATGAACTCTCTCCTCTCTCCCCACTATTCACAATGAACTCCCTCCTCTCTGCTATTCTCAATTTACTCTCTCCTCTCTCCCCAAGCTTTTAAAAATCTCTCCCTTCAAGCCCCTGGCTGTCAGGGATTGCCAGGCAATATGGGGGTGGTTGAAGTCGCCCATCACAGCTAGCCTGCTTTATTCACACCTTTCAGTATCTGACCACACAACTGCTCCTCTGTCCTCCACAAGCTGTTGGAAGGTCTATAGTACACTCCCAACATTGTGATTTCACCCTTCTTATTCCTGATCTCCACCCATAATGCCTCACTACAATATCCCTCCCTCAATACAGCTGTGACCTGCTTCCTAATCAGCAAAGTGCCTCCCTCCACCCCTCTGTCCCGTCTAAAACAACAATATCCGGAATGTTAAGCTGCCAGTCCCGTCCCTCCTTTAACCATGTCTCCGTGATTACAATTACATCTTAGCTCCACGCAGTAATCCAGGCTCTCAGTTCATCTGTCTTACCTGTTATACTTCTTGTATTGAAGCAAACGCACTCCAGACCTACAGTCCCACTGAGCCCTGCTGCTTCCCTCTGCCTGCCCTGACTCTGCTGTTTATCTCAGTCTCACTTTGTCCCCAGTCTCTACACTTACTGACCTGCTGGACCTGATCCTACACCCCTGCCACGCTAGTTCAAATCCTCCCAACAGCACTAGGAACCCTCCCTCCCAGGACATTGGTGCCCCTCCAGTTCAGGTCCCACCTTCCCCAAAAGACATCCCAGTGATCCATATATCTAAAGCCGATCTCGGGGGGGGAATTTTCCAGCCAGTGAAATCTTCCAGTTCCTCCAGTGGCGAATCCCTGCTGCAGGTTTGCTGTGAAGTGTGGATTCATCGGCTAATCCCATTGACATCGACGGGCCCAGATGCTTCCACCACCGACCATCGGCAGGCCGCTCTTATCGCTGAGAAACCCACCACAGGGGGCACGGAAAAACACCCCCATATCTTTGTCCCTTTCATTCAAGTCATTTATATAAATGGGGGTTGGGAACCCAGCATTGATTCCTGTGGCACCCCATTCGTTTTACCAACTAGAAATAGACCCATTAGTGGTTACTCTCTGATTCCCGTTTGCTAGCCAGCCTTCTATCCATGCTAACACGTCACCCCTACACCACGAGCTATTATTTTCCACAACAACCTTTGATGTGGCATCTTATGAAATTCCTTCTGGAAATCTAAGTATTGTACACCCACTGGTTCCTCTTTAACTGTGACTCCTTCAAAGAACTCCAGTAAATTGGTTAAAAATGATTTCCCTTTTACAAAACCATGTTGACTCTGCCTTATTGCCCTGAATGTTTCTAAGTGCTCTGCTATAGCATCCTTAATGATGAACATCCTTAATAATGAAACAAACCTGTTGGACTTTAACCTGGTGTTGTCATACTTCTTACTGTGTCCACCACAGTCCAACACCGGCATCTCCACCTCATCCTTAATGATGGCTTCTAATATTTACCCCCTGACAGATGTTAGGCTAACTGGCCTGTAGTTTCCTGCCCTCTGTTTCCCTACCTTTTTCACTGAAGGGAGTTCCATTTTCTATTTTGCAATCTAATGGAACTTTCTCTGAATCCAGTAAATGTTTTGAAAATTAAAACCAACACATCAACTATCTCAATAGCCAGGACCCGAGAATGACTTCCATCAGGAGCCGGGCATTTTGCACCCCGCAGCTCCCAGTAATTTGCTCAGCACCATTTCCCTGCTGCTAATTTTACTGAGTTCTTCCCTCCCTTCAATTTCCTGGTTTATTGCTGTTTCTGGGATGCTACTTGTATCCTCTGCAGTGAAGACCGATGCAAAATATTCATTCAATTCATAGATTTCATAGAATTTACAGTGCAGAAGGAGGCCATTCAGCCCATCGAGTCTTCACCGGCTCTTGGAAATTCATCTGCCTTCTCCTTATTTCCTGAATTCCCCAAACTCACTTTCTACAGGGCCAATGCTTACTTTGTTAACTTTTTTCTTATTTAACTATCTATAGAAACTCTGACCATCTGACTTTATAATTCTAGCTCGCTTAACTCATACTCTAATTTCTCCCACCGTATTATCTTTTATCTTTCTTGCTGTTTTTTATATTCTGTCCAATCTCTGACCTGCCTCCTGTCTTTGTGCAATTTTATACTTTTTCTTTAAGTTTGATATTATCGTTAACCTTTGTAATTCCCCACGGGTGGTGGGTCCTCCCCTTGGAATGGTTCTTTCTTGATTATTTTGGGCAGGGGTGTTTGTATCGCCGGGATTCCTGTAGATGCGAAAGAGGAGAAAGTCAGCTCATTTTCTGCTGCGTTCTCAAGAATACCTTCTTCATCATATTGCAGATCGCTCTCCAGATATAGATAATTACTCCGAGGAAGAAGACGACAGTTTTTCCTCTGAGCAGGAAGGCAGCGATGATGCTGTTCCGAGTCAGGTAGGGAGAATTTCTACCTGATACGAATTTCTCCAGTAAATTGCTGTGATCAGAAATACCCTGCTTTGAAGGATAGTGGAAGCAGATTTACAAATAATTTTTCCAAAATAATTGGATAAATACTTGAAGGGGGAATATTTACAATGATATGCGGAAAGAGCACGGGGAGTGGGAAGAATGAGATCACTTTTTCAAAGAGCTAGTACAGGCATGAACATAGAACAGTACAGCACAGAACAGGCCCTTCGGCCCTCGATGTTGTGCCGAGCAATGATCACCCTACTTAAACCCACGTAACCCGTATACCCGTAACCCAACAATCCCTTACACTACGGGCAATTTAGCATGGCCAATCCACCTAACCCGCACATCTTTGGACTGATGGGGGAAATGGTCTCTTTCTGTGCTGCATTGGGGTTAGAGTCAGCGTTATTCTAACACCCCACAGCTATATACCCTCAACTGGGAGTAAACATGTCTCTGACCCGAGATATTACATTGTCAGCAAAAGGAAATGTTGCTTTTGGCAGAGGAACTGAATAGTTACTTTGCATCAGTTGGTGGAAGACACCAGTGGGATGTCAGAGCTCCAGGAGAACCAGGGGGCAGAGGTGAGTGCAGTGACCATTACTAAGGAGAAGGTTCTGAGGAAACTGAAAGGTCTGAAGGTGGATAAATCACCTGGACCGGATGGACTACGCCCTAGGGTCCGAAAAGAGACAGCTGAGGAAATTGTGGAGGCATTGGTGATGATCTTTCAGGAATCACTGGAGGCAGGAAGGGTCCCAGAGGACTGGAAAGTGGCTAATGTAACACCACTGTTTAAGAAGGGAGGGAGGCAGAAGACGGGAAATTATAGGCCTGTTAGCCTGACTTCGGTCATTGGTAAGATTTCAGAGTCCATTATTAAAGATGAGATTGTGGAGTACTTGGAAGTGCATGGTAAAATAGGACTGAGTCAGCACGGCTTTGTCTAAGGGAGGTCGTGTCTGACAAATCTGTTAGAGTTCTTTGAGGAGGTAACAAGCAAGTTAGACAAAGAAGAACCAGTGGACATGATTTATTTAGATTTCCAGAAGGCTTTTGAGAAGCTGCCGCATAGGAGACTGTTAAATAAGTTAAGAACCCATGGTGTTAAGGGTAAGATCCTGGCATGGATAGAGGATTGGGTGACTGATCGATAGGGCAGCACGGTAGCATTGTGGATAGCACAATCGCTTCACAGCTCCAGGGTCCCAGGTTCGATTCCGGCTTGGGTCACTGTCTGTGCAGAGTCTGCACATCCTCCCCGTGTGTGCGTGGGTTTCCTCCGGGTACTCCAGTTTCCTCCCACAGTCCAAAGATGTGCAGGTTGGGTGGATTGGCCATGATAAATTGCCCTTAGTGTCCAAAATTGCCCTTAGTGTTGGGTGGGGTTACTGGGTTATGGGGATAGGGGGGAGGTGGTGTTGACCTTGGGTAGGGTGCTCTTTCCAAGAGCCGGTGCAGACTCGATGGGCCGAATGGCCTCCTTCTGCACTGTAAATTCTATGATCTATGACTGCCAGAAGGCAGAGAGTGGGGATAAAGGAGTCTTTTTCAGGATGGCAGCCGGTGACTAGCGGTGTGCCTCAGGGGTCTATGCTGGGACCACAACTTTTCACAATATACATAGAACATAGAAAAATACAGCACAGAACAGGCCTTTCGGCCCACGATGTTGTGCCAAACTTTTGTCCTAGATTAAGAACAAGTTAATCTACACCCCATCATTCTACCATAATCCATGTACCTATCCAATAGCCGCTTGAAGGTCCCTAATGTTTCCGACTCAACTACTTCCACAGGCAGTGCATTCCACTACTCTGGGTAAAGAACCTACCTCTGACATCCCCCATATCTTCCACCATTCACCTTCAATTCAAGTCCCCTTGTAATGGTTTGTTCCACCCGGGGAAAAAGTCTCTGATCATCTTATAAACCTCTATCAAGTCGCCCCTCATCCTTCTCCGCTCTAATGAGAAAAGGCCTAGCACCCTCAACCTTTCCTCGTAAGACCTACTCCCCATTCCAGGCAACATCCTGGTAAATCTCCTTTGCACCTTTTCCAAAGCTTCCACATCCTAAAATGAGGTGACCAGACTGCACACAGTACTCCAAATGTGGCCTGACCAAGGTTTTGTACAGCTGCATCATCACCTCACGACTCTTAAATTCAATCCCTCTGCTAATGAACGCTAGCACACCATAGGCCTTCTTCACAGCTCTATCCACTTGAGTGGCAACTTTCAAAGATCTATGAACATAGACCCCAAGATCTCTCTGCTCCTCCACATTGCCAAGAACCCTACCATTAACCCTGTATTCCGCATTCATATTTGTCCTTCCAAAATTATCCTCCTTAATGATCCTTCCAAAATGACTTTTCTTAATGATCCAGAAGAAGGTACTGAAGACTGCTAAGTTTGCAGATGATACAAAGATCTGTAGAGTGACAGGTAGTATTGAAAATGAAATGAAATGAAAATCGCTTATTGTCACGAGTAGGCTTCAATGAAGTTACTGTGAAAAGCCCCTAGTTGCCACATTCCGGCGCCTGTTCGGGGAGGCTGGTACGGGAATCGAACCGTGCTGCTGGCCTGCTTGGTCTGCTTTAAAAGCCAGTGATTTAGCCCAGTGAGCTAAACCAGCCCCTGGAGGGAGCAAGGGGGCTGCAGAAGGATTTGGACAAGCAGGAGAGTGGGCAATGAAGTGGCAGATGAAATACAATGTGGAAAATAATAATAATAACCTTTTATTGTCACAAGTATAAAGTTACTATGAAAATCCCCTAGTCGCCAAATTCTGACGCCTGTTCGGGTAAGCTGGTACGGGAATTGAACCCACGCTGCCGTCCTTGTTCTGCATCACAAACCAGCTGTCTAGCCCACTGAGCTAAACCAGCCCAGAAAGGTGTGTGGTTATGCACTTTGGAAGGAGGAATGGAGGCACAGACTATTTTCTAAATGGGGAAATGCTACGGAAATCAGAAGCACAAAGGGACTTGGGAGTCCTTGTCACGATTCTCTTACGGTTAATGGGCAGGTTCAGTCGGCAGTTAGGAAGGCAAATGCAATGTTAGCATTCATGTCGAGAGGGCTAGAATACAAGACCAGGGATGTACTTCTGAGGATGTATAAGGCTCTGGTCAGACCCCATTTGGAGTATTGTGAGCAGTTTTGGGTCCCGTATCTAAGGAAGGATGTGTTGGCCTTGGAAAGGGTCCAGAGGAGGTTCACAAGAATGATCCCTGGAATGAAGAACTTGTCGTCTGAGGAACGGTTGAGGACTCTGGGTCTGTACTCGTTGGAGTTTAGAAGGATGAGGGGGTATCTTATTGAAACTTACAGGATACTGCGAGGTCTGGATAGAGTGGACGTGGAGAGGATGTTTCCACTTGTAGGAAAAACTAGAACCAGAGGACACCATCTCAGACTAAAGGGACGATCCTTTAAAACAGAGAAGAGGAGGAATTTCTTCAGCCAGAGGCTGGGGAATCTGTGGAACTCTTTGCCGCAGAAGGCTGTAGAGGCCAAATCACTGAGTGTGTTTAAGACAGAGATCGAGAGGTTTTGATTAATAAGGGGATCAGCATCAAAAACACCATGACAGAAATCCCCAACACGGCGACACACCGACTAATCATGGAGGGGACTTCAACTGTGTACAGCACCCAACGACTGACTGATCGAGCTCCAAAACGGGGAAAACTTCAAGCATGGCAAGGGAACCCGGTCACTTTATGGAACAGACGGGAGCGGTGGACCCCTGGAGGTTCACCCACCCAGGGAAGAAGGAGTTCTCCTTCTTCTCCCCAGTGCACAACGTATACACCAGAATTGACTTCTTTGTGGTGGGGAAAACGATGCTTCCGGGGATAGACAAAGTGGAATATTCCACAATTGTGATACCCGACCACGCTCTACACTACATGGACGTGAGGCTGGAGATGGGCAGGGTCCAACACCCCACATGGCAGTTGGTCACTGCCCTACTAGCAGACAAAGCCTTCAACGAAAATATATCACAGGCCACATCAGAGTACACGGAGAACAACCAAAACGGGGAGGTCGCACCTTCCACATCCTGGGAAGCGCTAAAGGCCGTAAGAGGGGAAATTATAGCTTTCAAAGCTCGAAAAAATAGGGCTGAAAGGGCGGCTCAGCAGCAGCTGGTCGACTCCATACTGGAGGTAGACCGTAAATACTCTGAGGCCCCGACTGTAGAGCTCCTGGCGGAGAGGAAAGAGCTACAAAGGAACTTTGACCTGCTCTCCACCAGGAAAGCAGTGCACCAACTCCGCCAGGCGCGCGGGACCCTGTATGAACATGGAGACAAAGCCAGCCGCCTGTTGGCACACCAGCTGAGAAAGCAGGCAGCCAGCAGAGAAATTGGGCAAATCAGGGGTAGCAGAGGCATGTTGGAAACAGAACCAGAGAGGATTAACAAAACCTTCAAGGCCTTCTACCAAGAGCTGTACACCTCAGAGCCCCCAACGGGGAAGGCTGGGATGAACCGGTTCCTTGATGGACTGGACATTCCAGTCGTGGGAGAGGGCAGGAAACGGGGCCTGGAAGCACCACTAGCACTGGGAGAGATCATGGACAGCATTAGCTCCATGCAGACGGGGAAGGCACCGGGACCAGACGGGTTCCCGGCGGACTTCTACAAAAAATTTGGGACAGCGCTGGCCCCGCACCTGCGGGAGATGTTCACAGACTCGCTAGCTAGGGGCACGTTGCCACCCACGTTAGCACAGGCCTCAATCTCGCTGATACCTAAGAAAGACAAAGACCCAACGGAATGTGGGTCATACAGACCCATCTCACTGCTGAACGCAGACGCCAAAATACTGGCCAAAATCCTAGCCAAAAGGCAAGAAGACTGCGTACCAGAGGTGGTCACAGAGGACCAGACGGGTTTTGTCAAAGGTAGGCAGCTAACATCAAACATCAGGCACCTGCTGAATGTGATAATGACCCCCTCCGGGGAGAGAACACCAGAGGTGATCGTCTCCCTAGACGCAGGAAAGTCCTTCGATTGGGTCGAATGGAAATAGAGGTACTGGAGCGGTTCGGGCTTGGAACAGGGTTCACCGCTTGGGTAAAGCTCCTACACAACGCTCCCATGGCGAGTGTACGGACCAACAATACCAACTCCCAATACTTCCAGCTGCACAGGGGCAAAAGACAAGGATGCCCACTCTCCCCGCTGCTGTTCGCTCTAGCGATTGAACCGCTAGCAATCGCACTCAGAGCAGCAAAAAGCTGGAGGGGGATCCGAAGGGGAGGCAGAGAGCACAGAGTCTCACTCTATGTGGATGATCTGCTCCTCTACATTTCGGGCCCACAAAGCAGCATGGACGGAATCATCGCGCTCCTGAAAGAGTTTGTAGCCTTCTCATGAGCAACAAGCTCTACATGAGCAAAAGCCAGATCTTCCCGGTACACCCACAAGGGGGGGGGGGGGGGGGGGGGGGCAGCACTAACGGGACTGCCATTTAAACAAGCACGACACAAATTCCGCTACCTGGGGATCCAAATAGCCCATAACTGGAAAGGGATCCACAAATGGAACCTCACCAGTCTGACGGAGGAAGTAAAAAAGGACCTGCAAAGATGGAACACACTCCCGCTCTCCCTCGCAGGAAGAGTCCAGACGATCAAAATGAACGTATTGCCCAGGTTCCTCTTCCTGTTTAGATCCATTCCGATCTACATCCCCAAGGCCTTCTTCAAAGCACTAGACAAACTTATCATGGCGTTCGTATGAGGGGGGAAGAATGCTTGGATCCCAAAGAAGGTCCTACAGAAAACAAAATCCAGGGGGGGCTAGCCCTCCCGAATCTACAATTCTACCACTGGGCGGCAACAGCCGAGCGAGTAAGGGGATGGATCCAGGAGCCAGAAGCCGAGTGGCTGCGTGCGGAGGAGGCCTCCTGCATGGGGACCTCCCTCCGGGCCCTCGCCACGGCAGCACTCCCATCCCCACCCAAACAACACTCCAGCAGCCCAGTGGTGACAGCCACCCTCCAATCCTGGAACCAACTACGGCAGCAATTTGGCCTGACCAAAATGTCGGACAAAGCTCCCATCTGCAACAACCATAGGCCCACACCAGCGCTGACTGACGCCACCTTTAAAAGGTGGGGACAGGACGGAGGGACACTGACAGTCAGGGACCTATACACGGACGACAGGATCGCAACACTGGACGAACTGACAGAGAAATTCCAGCAAGCCAGGGGGAACGAGCTACGGTACCTGCAACTCAAAAACGTCCTACGAAAGGAGACAAGGACACATCCACAACCACCACGACAGACATTACTGGATGCAAGTATCCTAGAGAAAGGGAACTGTAGCAACATGTATGACCGACTGGTAGAAAGGGCCGACACCGTACTGGACGCAACAAGAAAGAAATGGGAGGATGACCTGGGGATTGAGATAGGGTGGGGACTCTGGAGCGAAGCACTGCATAGGGTCAACTCCACATCCACGTGCACAAGGCTCAGCCTGACGCAACTAAAAGTGGTACATAGAGCCCACTTAGCAAGAACCCGTATGAGTAGGTTCTTCCCGGAGGTGGAGGATAGATGTGAACGGTGCCAAAGAGGCCCGGCCAACCACGCCCACATGTTCTGGTCTTGCCCCAGACTTGCAGGGGTACTGGACAGCCTTCTTCGAGGCAATGTCCAAAATGGTGGGGTGAGGGTGGAACCATTAGTTTTAAACTAATGTGGCAGGGGGATGGGAACCAGATTAGGAAGTTAGAGGTCAGTAAAGAGGCAGCAACTGAAGCCAGTAAGGTACGAGATAATAAACTCATTTTGACTAAGGGGAAGAGTAGACAGGGAAGAGATGATGATCGCAAAGGGACAGGTGGTCTGAGGTGCATTTGTTTTAATGCGAGAAGTGTAGCAGGTAAGGCAGATGAACTTAGGGCTTGGATTAGTACCTGGGAATATGATGTTATTGGTATTACTGAGACTTGGTTGAGGGATGGGCAAGATTGCAATATCCCAGGGTATAGATGCTTCAGGAGGGATAGAGAGGGAGGTAGAAGGGGTGGAGGAGTTGCATTACTCGTCAGAGATGATATCACAACTGTGATTAAGGAGGGCACGATGGAGGATTCGAGCATTGAGGCAATATGAGTAGAGCTAAGAAATAGGAAGGGTGCAGTAATATTGTTGGGACTTTACTACTGTATAGGCCTCCCAAAAGTGAGCGTGAAGTAGAGGTACAAATATGTAGACAGATTATAGAAAAATGTAGGAGCAATAGGGTGGTTGTGATGGGAGATTTTAACTTCCCCAACATTGAATGGGACTCATGTAGTGTTGGAGGCGTAGATGGAGCAGAGTTTGTAAGGAGCATCCAGGAGAGTTTTTTAGAGCAGTATGTAAATAGTCCAACTCGGGAAGGGGCCATACTGGACCTGGTATTGGGGAATGATCCCGGCCAGGTGGTTAACGTTTCAGTCGGTGATTACTTTGAGAATAGCGATCACAATTCCGTCAGTTTTAGAATACTCATGGACAAAGACGAGAGTGGTCCTAAAGGAAGAGTGCTAAATTGGGGAAAGACCAAGGGCGCGATTCTCCGCCCCCCACGACGGGTCGGAGAATAGCGGGAGGGCCTTCCCGACATTTTTCCCGACCTCCCGCTATTCTCCCCCCCCCCAACGGCCGCCCCATGACACGAATCGCTGCTCGCCATTTTTTTACGGCGAGCAGCGATTCTTCCCTAGCCGATGGGCCGATTTCCCAGGCCTTTACGGCCGTTTTCACGAATTTAAACACACCTGCTGTACCAGTTCGTGAAAACGGCCGCAAAGTGCCGTTCTGCACAACCATGCCACCGATTGGCACGGCCGCACCACGGCCATGGCAAGGGTGGCATGGGCCCGTGATCGGTGGGCACTGATCGCAGGCAGCGGGTCCGATTCCCGCGCACTCTTTGTCCCTCCGCCGCCCCGCAGGATCAGTCCGCGGGGCGGCTGAGGAGCATGACGGACCGCGCATGCGCGGGTTTGACGCATATGCGTGATGACGTCATCGTGCGCGTCAGCCGCTGTGAGTCTTGGCGGCCGGGCTTAGCGAACGTTCGCTAAACCCGCGCTGCCGTTCTTCCCGGGGCCGCGATGCTAGCCCCGACCAGGGGGGTGAATCGGGTCCCGGGAGGGGGCGCGGAGGCTGCCGTGAAACACGGCAGGTTTCGCGGCAGCCTTTACGACTCTCCGCATTTGCTGAGAATCGCGTCCCAAGTATAACATAATTCGGCAGGAGCTCGGGAATGTGGATTGGGAGCAGCTGTTTAAGGGTAAATCCTCACTTGAAATGTGGGAGTCTTTTAAGGAAAGGTTGATTAGAGTGCAGGACAGACATGTCCCTGTGAAAATGAGGGATAGAAATGGCAAGATTAGGGAACCATGGATGACGGGTGGAATTGTGAAACTAGCTAAGGTGAAAAGGAAGCATACATAAGATCTAGACAACTTAAAACTGATGAAACTTTGGAGGAATATCGGGAAAGTAGGACAAATCTCAAACGTGCAATAGAGTTAAAAAGGGTCATGAAATATCTTTAGCTGACAGGGTTAAGGAAAATCCTAAAGCCTTTTATTTGTATATAAGGAGCAAGAGGGTAACTAGAGAAAGGATTGGCCCACTCAAAGACAAAAGAGGGAATTTATGCGTGGACTCAGAGGAAATGAGTGAGCTTCTTAATGAGTACTTTGCATCGGTATTCACCAAGGAGAGGGATGTTGAGGCTAGGGATGGATGTTTAAATACTCTAGGTCAAGTCGGCATAAGGAAGGGGGAGATGTTGGGGTATTCTAAAAGACATTAAGGTGGACGTCCCCAGGTCCGGATGGGATCTATCCCAGGTTACTGAGGGAAGCGAGGAACGAAATAGCTGGGGCCTTAACAGATATCTTTGCAGCATCCTTGAGCACGGGTGAGGTCCCGGAGGACTGGAGAATTGCTAATGTTGTCCCTATGTTTAAGAAGGGTAGCAGGGATAATCCAGCGAATTATAGACCTGTGAGCTTGAAGTCAGTGGTAGGCAAACTGTTGGAGAAGATACTGAGGGATAGGATCTATTCACATCTGGAAGAAAATAGACTTATCAGTGATAGGCAGCATAGTTTTGGGCAGGGAAGGCCATGTCTTACAAACCTAATAGAATTCTTTGAGGAAGTGACAAAATTAATTGATGAGGGAAGGGCTGTAGATGTCATATACATGGACTTCAGTAAAGGCGTTTGATAAAGTTTCCCATGGCAGGTTGATGGAAAAAGTGAAGTCGCATGGGGTTCAGGGTGTACTAGCTAGATGGATAAAGAACTGGCTGGGCAACAGGAGACAGAGAGTAGTGGTGGAAGGGAGTGTCTCAAAATGGAGAAGGGAGACTAGTGGTGTTCCACAGGGATCCGTGCTCGGACCACTGTTGTTTGTGATATACATAAATGATCTGGACGAAGGTACAGTGGTCTGATTAGCAAGTTTGCAGTTGATACTATACTAAGATTGGTGGAGTTGCAGATAAAGAGGGGGACTGTCAGAGAATACAGCAAAATATAGACAGATTGGAGAGTTGGACAGAGAAATGGCAGATGGAGTTCAATCCAGGCGATTGAAATGCGAGGTGATGCATTTTGGAAGATCCAATTCAAGTGCGGACTATATGGTCAATGGAAGAGTCCTGGGGAAAATTGATGTACAGAGAGATCTGGGAGTTCAGGTCTATTGTACCCTGAAGGTGGCAACGCAGGTCGATAGAGTGGTCAAGCAGGCATACAGCATGCTTGCCTTCATCGGACGGGGTATTGAGTACAAGAGTCGGCAGGTCATTTTACAGTTGTGTAGGACTTTGGTTAGGCCACATTTGGAATACTGCGTACAGTTCTGGTCGCCACATTACCAGAAGGATGTGGATGCTTTAGAGAGGGTGCAGAGGAGGTTCACCAGGATGTTGCCTGGTATGGAGGGTGCTAGCTATGAAGAAAGGTTGAGTAGATTAGGATTGTTTTCGTTGGAAAGACGGAGGTTGAGGGGGGACCTGATTGAGGTCTACAAAATTATGAGAGGTATGGACAGGGTGGATAGAAACAAGCTTTTTCCAAGAGTGGGGGTGTCAATTACAAGGGGTCACGATTTCAAGGTGAGAAGGGGAAAGTTTAAGGGAGATGAGCGTGGAAAGTTTTTTACGCAGAGGGTGGTGGGTGCCTGGAACGCCTTGCCAGCGGAGGTGGTAGAGGCGGGCACGATAGCATCATTTAAGATGCATCTGGATAGTTATATGAACGGTCGGGGAACAGAGGGTAGTAGATCCTTGGAAAATAGGCAACAGGTTTAGATAAAGGATCTGGATCGGCGCAGGCTGGGAGGGCCGAAGGGTCTGTTCCTGTGCTGTAATTTTCTTTGTTCTTTGTTCTTTGTTATGCCCGAAAGTGGCAGTCTTCGGGGTATCAGACCAGCCAGATCTATTCCTGGGGAGGAGGGCTGACGCCCTTGCCTTTGCCTCCCTGATCGCCCGCCGTAGAATCCTGTTTGGCTGGCGGTCAGCAGCACCGCCCAGAGCTGCAGACTGGCTGTCCAACCTCTCGGAATCTCTCCAAATGGAGAAAATCAAATTTGCCATCCGAGGGTCAGACGACGGCTTCCACAGAACGTGGGAGCCATTCATCCATTTGTTCCGGGACCTGTTTGTGGCCAATGAACAAGCAGAAGAATAGCCAGGTAGCCAAGAATCAGGGGAAAGTAGCTGAGGCGGGGAGGGAGGGATAGACCGAGAGGGGGGGATAGCAGCTAAACCTTAGAGAAAAGAAAGGCGAAGCACAGGAGAAGGGGAAGGAGAGAGGGGTTGGAAGAGGGAGGAGACAAGGAACAATAGAGAGGAACCAGTGAGGCGAGGGAATGATAGCCAGAAGGACGGCACGGGAAACAATCACAAACTTGGCATCTACAGGAGCAGAGAACAAGGAAAATCCGGGAGAAAGACGGGATGAACGGCTGAAGCGGAGGTGAACACGAGACGGCAACAGCAGCGAAAACCGTCCGGGAGAAGCAAGTGACAACACCAACACCAGATCCATTCGAGTATTGCCCTCTGTAATTGTTTCCCCGGCACCCAAATGTATATGTACCTCCAACTTGTTTTGTTGTTTGTTTTGTTTTTTGTGCGTGTTTCCTTCTCTTCTATGTATATATATTTGTGTACAAAGCGGTAAATATACTTTGTTCAATAAGGGGATCAGGGGTTATGGGGAGAAGGCAGGAGAATGGGGATGAGAAAATATCAGCCATGATTGAATGGCGGAGCAGCCACGATGGGCCGAGTGGTCTAATTCTGCTCCTATGTCTTCTGGTCTTATGGAACTGTGTGGTTACTTTGTGAGAAAAAATCAGGAGTAACTTCTTTATTCAGAGAAGGTGGTGAGAATGTGGAACTCTCTTCCACAAGCACTAGCTGAACGGAATGGTGTTAAGGCATTTCAGGGGAAATTAAATAAACACGAGTGAGAATGGAATGGAGGATTATGCAGATGACATTAGGAAGGATGGGAGGAGGTTTGAGTGGAACATAAACACCAGGATGGATTGGTTTGGCCTGAAAGTCTGTTTCTTTGCTGTAGACTCGGGGTAATACGATATCATTTGATTTGTGTCCAGGATTTATATGATGAAGACGATGAACTGAGAAAACCGAAGAAGACCCGGCGGAAAATGATCCGGACGACATCGATGACACGGGTAATGGTAATTAAGGCTGCGTTCTTGCTCATTGTAAGTCAGTTAAAGCAACGTTGGTGCCTAACCAGGGTTTCATTGAATCACGAGGAATGGGCAGCTCTCGGTTTGAGTTGGGTACAGTATGTCTTCAGCTCCATCTCCATCTCGTTATTTATTTGAGCTGGGCCAGTTTATTGATTAGAAATACCAGCACATACCATTCAGCCTGAAGCTGCCATACTGACACATACCATTCAGCCTGAAGCTGCCATACTGACACATACCATTCAGCCTGAAGCTGCCATACTGACACATACCATTCAGCCTGAAGCTGCCATACTGACACATACCATTCAGCCTGAAGCTGCCATACTGACACATGCCATTCAGCCTGAAGCTGCCATCCCAGCACATACCATTCAGCCTGAAGCTGCCATACTGACACATACCATTCAGCCTGAAGCTGCCATACTGACACATACCATTCAGCCTGAAGCTGCCATACTGACACATGCCATTCAGCCTGAAGCTGCCATCCCAGCACATACCATTCAGCCTGAAGCTGCCATACTGACACATACCATTCAGCCTGAAGCTGCCATACTGACACATACCATTCAGCCTGAAGCTGCCATCCCAGCACATACCATTCAGCCTGAAGCTGCTATACTGACACATACCATTCAGCCTGAAGCTGCCATACTGACACATACCATTCAGCCTGAAGCTGCCATACTGACACATACCATTCAGCCTGAAGCTGCCATACTGACACATACCATTCAGCCTGAAGCTGCCATACTGACACATACCATTCAGCCTGAAGCTGCCATACTGACACACACCATTCAGCCTGAAGCTGCCATACTGACACATACCATTCAGCCTGAAGCTGCCATACTGACACATACCATTCAGCCTGAAGCTGCCATACTGACACATACCATTCAGCCTGAAGCTGCCATACTGACACATACCATTCAGCCTGAAGCTGCCATACTGACACATACCATTCAGCCTGAAGCTGCCATACTGACACATACCATTCAGCCTGAAGCTGCCATACTGACACATACCATTCAGCCTGAAGCTGCCATACTGACACATGCCATTCAGCCTGAAGCTGCCATCCCAGCACATACCATTCAGCCTGAAGCTGCCATACTGACACATACCATTCAGCCTGAAGCTGCCATACTGACACATACCATTCAGCCTGAAGCTGCCATCCCAGCACATACCATTCAGCCTGAAGCTGCTATACTGACACATACCATTCAGCCTGAAGCTGCCATACTGACACATACCATTCAGCCTGAAGCTGCCATACTGACACATGCCATTCAGCCTGAAGCTGCCATACTGACACATACCATTCAGCCTGAAGCTGCCATACTGACACATACCATTCAGCCTGAAGCTGCCATACTGACACATACCATTCAGCCTGAAGCTGCCATACTGACACATACCATTCAGCCTGAAGCTGCTATACTGACACATACCATTCAGCCTGAAGCTGCCATACTGACACATACCATTCAGCCTGAAGCTGCCATACTGACACATACCATTCAGCCTGAAGCTGCTATACTGACACATACCATTCAGCCTGAAGCTGCCATACTGACACATACCATTCAGCCTGAAGCTGCCATACTGACACATACCATTCAGCCTGAAGCTGCCAGACTGACACATACCATTCAGCCTGAAGCTGCCATACTGACACATACCATTCAGCCTGAAGCTGCCATACTGACACATACCATTCAGCCTGAAGCTGCCATACTGACACATACCATTCAGCCTGAAGCTGCCATACTGACACATACCATTCAGCCTGAAGCTGCCATCCCAGCACATACCATTCAGCCTGAAGCTGCCATACTGACACATACCATTCAGCCTGAAGCTGCCATCCCAGCACATACCATTCAGCCTGAAGCTGCTATACTGACACATACCATTCAGCCTGAAGCTGCCATACTGACACATACCATTCAGCCTGAAGCTGCCATACTGACACATACCATTCAGCCTGAAGCTGCCATACTGACACATACCATTCAGCCTGAAGCTGCCATACTGACACATACCATTCAGCCTGAAGCTGCCATCCCAGCACATACCATTCAGCCTGAAGCTGCCATACTGACACATACCATTCAGCCTGAAGCTGCCATACTGACACATACCATTCAGCCTGAAGCTGCCATACTGACACATACCATTCAGCCTGAAGCTGCCATACTGACACATACCATTCAGCCTGAAGCTGCCATACTGACACATACCATTCAGCCTGAAGCTGCCATCCCAGCACATACCATTCAGCCTGAAGCTGCCATACTGACACATACCATTCAGCCTGAAGCTGCCATACTGACACATACCATTCAGCCTGAAGCTGCCATACTGACACATACCATTCAGCCTGAAGCTGCTATACTGACACATACCATTCACCCTGAAGCTGCCATACTGACACATACCATTCAGCCTGAAGCTGCCATACTGACACATACCATTCAGCCTGAAGCTGCCATACTGACACATACCATTCAGCCTGAAGCTGCCATCCCAGCACATACCATTCAGCCTGAAGCTGCCATACTGACACATACCATTCAGCCTGAAGCTGCCATACTGACACATACCATTCAGCCTGAAGCTGCCATACTGACACATACCATTCAGCCTGAAGCTGCCATACTGACACATACCATTCAGCCTGAAGCTGCCATACTGACACATACCATTCAGCCTGAAGCTGCCATCCCAGCACATACCATTCAGCCTGAAGCTGCTATACTGACACATACCATTCAGCCTGAAGCTGCCATACTGACACATACCATTCAGCCTGAAGCTGCCATCCCAGCACATACCATTCAGCCTGAAGCTGCTATACTGACACATACCATTCAGCCTGAAGCTGCCATACTGACACATACCATTCAGCCTGAAGCTGCCATACTGACACATACCATTCAGCCTGAAGCTGCCATACTGACACATACCATTCAGCCTGAAGCTGCCATACTGACACATACCATTCATCCTGAAGCTGCCATACTGACACATACCATTCAGCCTGAAGCTGCCATACTGACACATACCATTCAGCCTGAAGCTGCCATCCCAGCACATACCATTCAGCCTGAAGCTGCCATACTGACACATACCATTCAGCCTGAAGCTGCCATACTGACACATACCATTCAGCCTGAAGCTGCCATACTGACACATACCATTCAGCCTGAAGCTGCCATCCCAGCACATACCATTCAGCCTGAAGCTGCCATACTGACACATACCATTCAGCCTGAAGCTGCCATACTGACACATACCATTCAGCCTGAAGCTGCCATCCCAGCACATACCATTCAGCCTGAAGCTGCCATACTGACACATACCATTCAGCCTGAAGCTGCCATACTGACACATACCATTCAGCCTGAAGCTGCTATACTGACACATACCATTCAGCCTGAAGCTGCCATACTGACACATACCATTCAGCCTGAAGCTGCCATACTGACACATACCATTCAGCCTGAAGCTGCCATACTGACACATACCATTCAGCCTGAAGCTGCTATACTGACACATACCATTCAGCCTGAAGCTGCCATACTGACACATACCATTCAGCCTGAAGCTGCCATCCCAGCACATACCATTCAGCCTGAAGCTGCCATACTGACACATACCATTCAGCCTGAAGCTGCCATACTGACACATACCATTCAGCCTGAAGCTGCCATACTGACACATACCATTCAGCCTGAAGCTGCCATACTGACACATACCATTCAGCCTGAAGCTGCCATACTGACACATACCATTCAGCCTGAAGCTGCCATACTGACACATACCATTCAGCCTGAAGCTGCCATACTGACACATACCATTCAGCCTGAAGCTGCCATCCCAGCACATACCATTCAGCCTGAAGCTGCTATACTGACACATACCATTCAGCCTGAAGCTGCCATCCCAGCACATACCATTCAGCCTGAAGCTGCCATACTGACACATACCATTCAGCCTGAAGCTGCCATCCCAGCACATACCATTCAGCCTGAAGCTGCCATACTGACACATACCATTCAGCCTGAAGCTGCTATACTGACACATACCATTCAGCCTGAAGCTGCCATACTGACACATACCATTCAGCCTGAAGCTGCCATACTGACACATACCATTCAGCCTGAAGCTGCCATACTGACACATACCATTCAGCCTGAAGCTGCCATACTGACACATACCATTCAGCCTGAAGCTGCCATCCCAGCACATACCATTCAGCCTGAAGCTGCCATACTGACACATACCATTCAGCCTGAAGCTGCCATACTGACACATACCATTCAGCCTGAAGCTGCCATACTGACACATACCATTCAGCCTGAAGCTGCCATACTGACACATACCATTCAGCCTGAAGCTGCCATACTGACACATACCATTCAGCCTGAAGCTGCCATACTGACACATACCATTCAGCCTGAAGCTGCCATACTGACACATGCCATTCAGCCTGAAGCTGCCATCCCAGCACATACCATTCAGCCTGAAGCTGCCATACTGACACATACCATTCAGCCTGAAGCTGCCATACTGACACATACCATTCAGCCTGAAGCTGCCATACTGACACATACCATTCAGCCTGAAGCTGCCATACTGACACATACCATTCAGCCTGAAGCTGCCATACTGACACATACCATTCAGCCTGAAGCTGCCATACTGACACATACCATTCAGCCTGAAGCTGCCATACTGACACATACCATTCAGCCTGAAGCTGCCATACTGACACATACCATTCAGCCTGAAGCTGCCATACTGACACATACCATTCAGCCTGAAGCTGCCATACTGACACATACCATTCATCCTGAAGCTGCCATACTGACACATACCATTCAGCCTGAAGCTGCCATACTGACACATACCATTCAGCCTGAAGCTGCCATACTGACACATACCATTCAGCCTGAAGCTGCTATACTGACACATACCATTCAGCCTGAAGCTGCCATACTGACACATACCATTCAGCCTGAAGCTGCTATACTGACACATACCATTCAGCCTGAAGCTGCCATACTGACACATACCATTCAGCCTGAAGCTGCCATACTGACACATACCATTCAGCCTGAAGCTGCCATACTGACACATACCATTCAGCCTGAAGCTGCCATACTGACACATACCATTCAGCCTGAAGCTGCCATCCCAGCACATACCATTCAGCCTGAAGCTGCTATACTGACACATACCATTCAGCCTGAAGCTGCCATCCCAGCACATACCATTCAGCCTGAAGCTGCCATACTGACACATACCATTCAGCCTGAAGCTGCCATCCCAGCACATACCATTCAGCCTGAAGCTGCCATACTGACACATACCATTCAGCCTGAAGCTGCTATACTGACACATACCATTCAGCCTGAAGCTGCCATACTGACACATACCATTCAGCCTGAAGCTGCCATACTGACACATACCATTCAGCCTGAAGCTGCCATACTGACACATACCATTCAGCCTGAAGCTGCCATACTGACACATACCATTCAGCCTGAAGCTGCCATCCCAGCACATACCATTCAGCCTGAAGCTGCCATACTGACACATACCATTCAGCCTGAAGCTGCCATACTGACACATACCATTCAGCCTGAAGCTGCCATACTGACACATACCATTCAGCCTGAAGCTGCCATACTGACACATACCATTCAGCCTGAAGCTGCCATACTGACACATACCATTCAGCCTGAAGCTGCCATACTGACACATACCATTCAGCCTGAAGCTGCCATACTGACACATGCCATTCAGCCTGAAGCTGCCATCCCAGCACATACCATTCAGCCTGAAGCTGCCATACTGACACATACCATTCAGCCTGAAGCTGCCATACTGACACATACCATTCAGCCTGAAGCTGCCATACTGACACATACCATTCAGCCTGAAGCTGCCATACTGACACATACCATTCAGCCTGAAGCTGCCATACTGACACATACCATTCAGCCTGAAGCTGCCATACTGACACATACCATTCAGCCTGAAGCTGCCATACTGACACATACCATTCAGCCTGAAGCTGCCATACTGACACATACCATTCAGCCTGAAGCTGCCATACTGACACATACCATTCAGCCTGAAGCTGCCATACTGACACATACCATTCAGCCTGAAGCTGCCATACTGACACATACCATTCAGCCTGAAGCTGCCATACTGACACATACCATTCAGCCTGAAGCTGCCATACTGACACATACCATTCAGCCTGAAGCTGCCATACTGACACATACCATTCAGCCTGAAGCTGCCATACTGACACATACCATTCAGCCTGAAGCTGCCATACTGACACATACCATTCAGCCTGAAGCTGCCATACTGACACATACCATTCAGCCTGAAGCTGCCATACTGACACATACCATTCAGCCTGAAGCTGCCATCCCAGCACATACCATTCCGCCTGAAGCTGCCATACTGACACATACCATTCAGCCTGAAGCTGCCATACTGACACATACCATTCAGCCTGAAGCTGCCATACTGACACATACCATTCAGCCTGAAGCTGCCATACTGACACATACCATTCAGCCTGAAGCTGCCATACTGACACATACCATTCAGCCTGAAGCTGCCATCCCAGCACATACCATTCAGCCTGAAGCTGCCATACTGACACATACCATTCAGCCTGAAGCTGCCATCCCAGCACATACCATTCAGCCTGAAGCTGCCATACTGACACATACCATTCAGCCTGAAGCTGCCATACTGACACATACCATTCAGCCTGAAGCTGCTATACTGACACATACCATTCAGCCTGAAGCTGCCATACTGACACATACCATTCAGCCTGAAGCTGCCATACTGACACATACCATTCAGCCTGAAGCTGCCATACTAACACATACCATTCAGCCTGAAGCTGCCATACTGACACATACCATTCAGCCTGAAGCTGCCATACTGACACATACCATTCAGCCTGAAGCTGCCATACTGACACATACCATTCAGCCTGAAGCTGCCATACTGACACATACCATTCAGCCTGAAGCTGCCATACTGACACATACCATTCAGCCTGAAGCTGCCATACTGACACATACCATTCAGCCTGAAGCTGCCATACTGACACATACCATTCAGCCTGAAGCTGCCATCCCAGCACATACCATTCCGCCTGAAGCTGCCATACTGACACATACCATTCAGCCTGAAGCTGCCATACTGACACATACCATTCAGCCTGAAGCTGCCATACTGACACATACCATTCAGCCTGAAGCTGCCATACTGACACATACCATTCAGCCTGAAGCTGCCATACTGACACATACCATTCAGCCTGAAGCTGCCATACTGACACATACCATTCAGCCTGAAGCTGCCATACTGACACATACCATTCAGCCTGAAGCTGCCATACTGACACATACCATTCAGCCTGAAGCTGCCATACTGACACATACCATTCAGCCTGAAGCTGCCATACTGACACATGCCATTCAGCCTGAAGCTGCCATACTGACACATACCATTCAGCCTGAAGCTGCCATACTGACACATACCATTCAGCCTGAAGCTGCCATCCCAGCACATACCATTCAGCCTGAAGCTGCCATACTATCCCATACCATTCAGCCTGAAGCTGCCATACTGACACATACCATTCAGCCTGAAGCTGCCATACTGACACATACCATTCAGCCTGAAGCTGCCATACTGACACATACCATTCAGCCTGAAGCTGCCATACTGACACATACCATTCAGCCTGAAGCTGCCATACTGACACATACCATTCAGCCTGAAGCTGCCATACTGACACATGCCATTCAGCCTGAAGCTGCCATACTGACACATACCATTCAGCCTGAAGCTGCCATACTGACACATACCATTCAGCCTGAAGCTGCCATCCCAGCACATACCATTCAGCCTGAAGCTGCCATACTATCCCATACCATTCAGCCTGAAGCTGCCATACTGACACATACCATTCAGCCTGAAGCTGCCATACTGACACATACCATTCAGCCTGAAGCTGCCATACTGACACATACCATTCAGCCTGAAGCTGCCATCCCAGCACATGCCATTCAGCCTGAAGCTGCCATACTGACACATACCATTCAGCCTGAAGCTGCCATCCCAGCACATGCCATTCAGCCTGAAGCTGCCATCCCAGCACATACCATTCAGCCTGAAGCTGCCATACTGACACATACCATTCAGCCTGAAGCTGCCATACTGACACATACCATTCAGCCTGAAGCTGCCATACTGACACATACCATTCAGCCTGAAGCTGCCATACTGACACATACCATTCAGCCTGAAGCTGCCATACTGACACATACCATTCAGCCTGAAGCTGCCATACTGACACATACCATTCAGCCTGAAGCTCCTATATTGACACATACCATTCAGCCTGAAGCTGCCATACTGACACATACCATTCAGCCTGAAGCTGCCATACTGACACATACCATTCAGCCTGAAGCTGCCATACTGACACATACCATTCAGCCTGAAGCTGCCATACTGACACATACCATTCAGCCTGAAGCTGCCATACTGACACATACCATTCAGCCTGAAGCTGCTATACTGACACATACCATTCAGCCTGAAGCTGCTATACTGACACATACCATTCAGCCTGAAGCTGCCATACTGACACATACCATTCAGCCTGAAGCTGCTATACTGACACATACCATTCAGCCTGAAGCTGCCATACTGACACATACCATTCAGCCTGAAGCTGCCATACTGACACATACCATTCAGCCTGAAGCTGCCATACTGACACATACCATTCAGCCTGAAGCTGCCATACTGACACATACCATTCAGCCTGAAGCTGCCATACTGACACATACCATTCAGCCTGAAGCTGCTATACTGACACATACCATTCAGCCTGAAGCTGCCATACTATCCCATACCATTCAGCCTGAAGCTGCCATCCCAGCACATACCATTCAGCCTGAAGCTGCCATACTGACACATACCATTCAGCCTGAAGCTGCCATACTGACACATACCATTCAGCCTGAAGCTGCCATACTGACACATACCATTCAGCCTGAAGCTGCCATACTGACACATACCATTCAGCCTGAAGCTGCCATCCCAGCACATACCATTCAGCCTGAAGCTGCCATACTATCCCATACCATTCAGCCTGAAGCTGCCATACTGACACATACCATCCAGCCTGAAGCTGCCATACTGTCCCATACCATTCAGCCTGAAGCTGCCATACTGACACACACCATTCAGCCTGAAGCTGCCATCCCAGCACATACCATTCAGCCTGAAGCTGCCATACTGACACATACCATTCAGCCTGAAGCTGCCATCCCAGCACATACCATTCAGCCTGAAGCTGCCATACTGACACATACCATTCAGCCTGAAGCTGCCATACTGACACATACCATTCAGCCTGAAGCTGCCATACTGACACATACCATTCAGCCTGAAGCTGCCATACTAACACATACCATTCAGCCTGAAGCTGCCATACTGACACATACCATTCAGCCTGAAGCTGCCATACTGACACATACCATTCAGCCTGAAGCTGCCATACTGACACATACCATTCAGCCTGAAGCTGCCATCCCAGCACATACCATTCAGCCTGAAGCTGCCATACTGACACATACCATTCAGCCTGAAGCTGCCATCCCAGCACATACCATTCAGCCTGAAGCTGCCATACTGACACATACCATTCAGCCTGAAGCTGCCATACTGACACATACCATTCAGCCTGAAGCTGCCATACTGACACATACCATTCAGCCTGAAGCTGCCATACTGACACATACCATTCACCCTGAAGCTGCCATACTGACACATACCATTCAGCCTGAAGCTGCCATACTGACACATACCATTCACCCTGAAGCTGCCATACTGACACATACCATTCAGCCTGAAGCTGCTATACTGACACATACCATTCAGCCTGAAGCTGCCATACTGACACATACCATTCAGCCTGAAGCTGCCATACTGACACATACCATTCAGCCTGAAGCTGCCATACTGACACATACCATTCAGCCTGAAGCTGCCATACTGACACATACCATTCAGCCTGAAGCTGCCATACTGACACATACCATTCAGCCTGAAGCTGCCATACTGACACATACCATTCAGCCTGAAGCTGCCATACTGACACATACCATTCAGCCTGAAGCTGCCATACTGACACATACCATTCAGCCTGAAGCTGCTATACTGACACATACCATTCAGCCTGAAGCTGCCATCCCAGCACATACCATTCAGCCTGAAGCTGCCATACTGACACATACCATTCAGCCTGAAGCTGCCATACTGACACATACCATTCAGCCTGAAGCTGCCATACTGACACATACCATTCAGCCTGAAGCTGCCATACTGACACATACCATTCAGCCTGAAGCTGCCATCCCAGCACATACCATTCAGCCTGAAGCTGCCATACTGACACATACCATTCAGCCTGAAGCTGCCATACTGACACATACCATTCAGCCTGAAGCTGCCATACTGACACATACCATTCAGCCTGAAGCTGCCATACTGACACATACCATTCAGCCTGAAGCTGCCATCCCAGCACATACCATTCAGCCTGAAGCTGCCATACTGACACATACCATTCAGCCTGAAGCTGCTATACTGACACATACCATTCAGCCTGAAGCTGCCATACTATCCCATACCATTCAGCCTGAAGCTGCCATACTGACACATACCATTCAGCCTGAAGCTGCCATACTGACACATACCATTCAGCCTGAAGCTGCCATACTGACACATACCATTCAGCCTGAAGCTGCCATACTGACACATACCATTCAGCCTGAAGCTGCCATACTGACACATACCATTCAGCCTGAAGCTGCCATACTGACACATACCATTCAGCCTGAAGCTGCCATACTGACACATACCATTCAGCCTGAAGCTGCCATCCCAGCACATACCATTCAGCCTGAAGCTGCCATACTGACACATACCATTCAGCCTGAAGCTGCTATACTGACACATACCATTCAGCCTGAAGCTGCCATACTATCCCATACCATTCAGCCTGAAGCTGCCATACTGACACATACCATTCAGCCTGAAGCTGCCTTACTGTCCCATACCATTCAGCCTGAAGCTGCCATCCCAGCACATACCATTCAGCCTGAAGCTGCCATACTGACACATACCATTCAGCCTGAAGCTGCCATACTGACACATACCATTCAGCCTGAAGCTGCCATACTGACACATACCATTCAGCCTGAAGCTGCCATACTGACACATACCATTCAGCCTGAAGCTGCCATACTATCCCATACCATTCAGCCTGAAGCTGCCATCCCAGCACATACCATTCAGCCTGAAGCTGCCATACTGACACATACCATTCAGCCTGAAGCTGCCATACTGACACATACCATTCAGCCTGAAGCTGCCATACTGACACATACCATTCAGCCTGAAGCTGCCATACTATCCCATACCATTCAGCCTGAAGCTGCTATACTGACACATACCATTCAGCCTGAAGCTGCCATACTGACACATACCATTCAGCCTGAAGCTGCCATACTGACACATACCATTCAGCCTGAAGCTGCTATACTGACACATACCATTCAGCCTGAAGCTGCCATACTGACACATACCATTCAGCCTGAAGCTGCCATACTGACACATACCATTCAGCCTGAAGCTGCCATACTGACACATACCATTCAGCCTGAAGCTGCTATACTGACACATACTATTCAGCCTGAAGCTGCCATACTGACACATACCATTCAGCCTGAAGCTGCCATACTGACACATACCATTCAGCCTGAAGCTGCCATACTGACACATACCATTCAGCCTGAAGCTGCCATACTGACACATACCATTCAGCCTGAAGCTGTCATACTGACACATACCATTCAGCCTGAAGCTGCCATACTGACACATACCATTCAGCCTGAAGCTGCCATCCCAGCACATACCATTCAGCCTGAAGCTGCCATACTGACACATACCATTCAGCCTGAAGCTGCCATACTGACACATACCATTCAGCCTGAAGCTGCCATACTGACACATACCATTCAGCCTGAAGCTGCTATACTGACACATACCATTCACCCTGAAGCTGCCATACTGACACATACCATTCAGCCTGAAGCTGCCATACTGACACATACCATTCAGCCTGAAG
Source organism: Scyliorhinus canicula (assembly GCF_902713615.1). Classification (NCBI taxonomy): domain Eukaryota; kingdom Metazoa; phylum Chordata; class Chondrichthyes; order Carcharhiniformes; family Scyliorhinidae; genus Scyliorhinus; species Scyliorhinus canicula. The sequence continues at coordinate 1,000,794 of NC_052151.1, read as the reverse complement.
CTGCCATACTGACACATACCATTCAGCCTGAAGCTGCCATACTGACACATACCATTCAGCCTGTAGCTGCCATACTGACACATACCATTCAGCCTGAAGCTGCCATACTGACACATACCATTCAGCCTGAAGCTGCCATCCCAGCACATACCATTCAGCCTGAAGCTGCCATACTGACACATACCATTCAGCCTGAAGCTGCCATACTGACACATACCATTCAGCCTGAAGCTGCCATACTGACACATACCATTCAGCCTGAAGCTGCCATACTGACACATACCATTCAGCCTGAAGCTGCCATACTGACACATACCATTCAGCCTGAAGCTGCCATCCCAGCACATACCATTCAGCCTGAAGCTGCTATACTGACACATACCATTCAGCCTGAAGCTGCCATACTGACACATACCATTCAGCCTGAAGCTGCCATCCCAGCACATACCATTCAGCCTGAAGCTGCTATACTGACACATACCATTCAGCCTGAAGCTGCCATACTGACACATACCATTCAGCCTGAAGCTGCCATACTGACACATACCATTCAGCCTGAAGCTGCCATACTGACACATGCCATTCAGCCTGAAGCTGCCATCCCAGCAAATACCATTCAGCCTGAAGCTGCCATACTGACACATACCATTCAGCCTGAAGCTGCCATACTGTGGTGAATGACATTCCCCAATGAGGTGAGAGTGACTGCCCTTTAACTAAAAGGCAGCATTTGACCGAGTGCAGCATCATGGAGCCCGAGCTCAACTGGAGTCAGTGGGAATCAGGGGGAAAACTCTCCGCTGGTTGGGGTCATACCCGGCACAAAGGAAGATGGTTGTGGTGGTTGGATCATCTCAGCTCCAGAACATTGCAGGAGTTCCTCAGGATCATGTCCTAGGCCCAATCATCTTCAGCTGCTTCATCAATGACCTTCCTCCCATCATAAGGTCAGAAGTGGGGATGTTTGCGGATGACTGCACAATGTTCAGCACCATTCGCAACCCCTCAGATAATGAAGCAGTCCCTGTCCAAATGCAGCAAGACCTGGGCAATATCCAGGCTTGAGGCTGACAAATGGCAAATTACATCCACGCCACACATGTGCCAGACAATAACCATGACCAATACAATGACCATCTCCGATAAGAGAGAGTCTAACCATTAACCTTGACATTCAATGGCATTACCACCACTGAATCCCCCAATCTCAACAACCTGGGGGTTACCATTGACCAGAAACTGAACTGGGCTCACCTGTAGCTCGATGAGTAACTCACCTCCTGACTTCCCAAAGCCTGTCCACCATCTACAAGGTACAAGTCAGGAGTGTAATGGAATATTCTCCACTTGCCTGGATGAGTGCAGCTCCAAAAACACTCAAGAAACTCAACACCATCCAGGACAAAACAACCTCTTGATTGCTCCCCCTTCCACAAACATCCCCTCTAGTATTGACAAACAGTGGCAGCCACGTGTACTGCAAGAACTCACCAGGTTTCCTTATGCAGCACCTTCAAACCCACAACCACTCCCATCTTAAAGGACAAGAGCTGGAGGTTCCCCACCACCTGGAGGTTCCCCTCCAAATCACTCACCACCATAGATCAGTAAGAATTCTTACAACACCAGGTTAAAGTCCAACAGGTTTGTATCGAATCTCTGGCTTTCGGAGCACTGCTCCTTCCTCAGGTGAAGGAGCAGTGCTCTGAAAGCTAGTGATTGGAAACAAACCTGTTGGACTTTAACCTGGTGTTGTAAGATTTCTTACTGTGCTCACCCCAGTCCGACGCCGGCATCTCCACACCATGAAAATATATCGCCGATCCTTCACTGTCGCTGAGGCAACATCCTGGAACACCCTCCCTAACAGCACAATGGGTGTACCTACACTCAAGGACTGCAGCGGTTCAAGAAGGCAACTCACCACCACCTTCTGAAGGGTAATTAGGGATGGGCAATAAACACTGGCCTAACCAGCGACACCCACATCCCATAAATACATTTTAAAAAATGAAGTGGCAGGTAGCTCTACCAGCAGAGCTTTTACATTGAATTAAAGGCAATGAGGAAGCAAATACTGCTGGGTTAGTGTAAGGGTAGACATTCCCCTGGGTCCTGGAGCAACACTCCTGGGATGTGAATGTTGGGTATGGTTTCTGGAAGCCAGAGCTACATTCTGCAGTATAACCAGAAACAATTCTGTGGTGATCACTGGGGAAGGGACTGTGAGAGGAGAGGCAGTTTTAATATCAGCACACAGATAAATGATGACAGTTTTTGATTGGAGGTAACATTTTCAATTCTGAATCTTTTAATGACTTTAGCGAATGACTACTCCCTGTCATTCCTTGGTCTCCGAGATGGAGGTAGCTTAGTGGATATGATACTGTACTCAAAAGGTCACCAAAAGCAATCACTTTGAAGTGGATGGCCCAGCAGCACCCCCTCAGTATGAAGAGAGAGGCCAATTTGCCAGTGTCGCTCACAGCAAGTCAAACCAGAAGATTGATTTTCATTCTGTGGAACCAAATCCACTGCCCCAAATCTGAGTCAAGTTCACCTCCCCCTCTGTGGGCCACTGCCCATTTTCCCAAACTTTCACCTTATTCCTCAATCAGGGGAGATGCTCCCGGGGATGGGGAAAGATTGGGAATGTGCCTCATGGGCAGTGAGCCAGTGTTCAAAGATCAGTGATTCCACCACCCCCTCCCCCCCCCCCCCACCCACCACCACCACCCCACAGCCAATTCCAGTGGCTAATGCCAGATCAACTGCACTGCTTAGGCATGGTAGGTGCCTGGCTTGCCTGAAACATCTGGATGAGGTTTGGTGATCGAGCATCCTGTCTGAAAGGTTTAGGGGGAACAGGAAAATCTCTATAACACCAGTTCCAAGCTCTCAGATTACCCTGTCCACAGCAAAAACATCTCCATTTAGCTGATGTTTGTCATTGCGATCTCCATGGGCTGCTTTATTTTGATCAAGTGGCTCAGTGTGGATGTGCTGTTGGACATTCATCAATCTGTGCACCCTGGCCCAGGGAATCATTCTACCTCCACTCTAGCCTGTGGTGGAGAGGCACCTCCCTACAAAGCCTGGCTAAAGTTAGAAGTGGGAGATTGTCTCTGCGCCCTTTGGTGGTGCCTTACCTTGGTGCTCAAACCCACAGGGCTGAATTCTCTGCTGGCGGGATGCTCCGTTTTGTCGGCAGCCCGGGGTTTCCTGACGGTGTGAGGCTGCCTCACGATGGGAAACCCCATTGACCAGCTGGTGAAACGGAGCATCCCGACGGAGTGTCGCAGAAATCTGGTGCAGCGGGACAGAGAAACCCGGCCACAGTGTGTGCAGGCCAGCTACATCCTACTTGCAATGTTGTGCGATCACAGCCTCAGTTCACATCCTTTCCTTTTCTCTTCTCACTTAGCAACCAAACTTTAAACAGAAATTCGTTGCCTTGCTGAAGAGGTTCAAAGTGACCGATGAGGTATGTATTGTTGGATCAGCTGTTGGGTGAACCGCCTTCCATCTATAGTTGCCACACTTTGTTTGAGTACAACATTGGAGTGTACAGAATAGGTGATCCATGCAGCAGCTTTGCGTTTCTCCCTTTCAAGCTCTGAAACTAACTCTGGAAAACCATCCTGCCTTGTACACCTCCATTTACATACTTCAAAGATACATTTCACACTTAAAACCTCATGATTTACCTGTTCTCAAATCCTTTAAAGAACACTCCTTTTGAGAGCCTAAACATCGACTCTATACCATGGTTAATTGATCCATTTGTCAATATTTATTAGACTAATCATTAAAGTTACACATGAATCACACATGGTCAGTCTTCCTCTGTGACCCGAACAGGCGCTGGAATGTGGTGACTCGGGCTTTTCACAGTTACTTCATTGCAGTGTTAATATAAGCCTACTTGTGACAATAAAGATTATCCCAGTAACTTCATTCCTTGTAGACAATATATTATTATATGGGAAGCGGTGGTGTAATGGTATTGTCACTGGACAAGTAATCCAGAGGCCCAGGGTAACGCTCGGAGTACCCAGGTTCAAATCCCACAACGGCAAATGGTGAAATTTCAATTCAATAAACATCTGGAATTATAAGTCTAGTGCTGACCATGAAACTATTGCCAATAAAATTCTGGTTCACTAATGTCCTTCAGGGAAGGAAATCTGCCTTGCTTACCCAGTCTACATGTGACTCCAGACCCACAGCAATGTGGTTGCCACTCAGTTCAACGGCAATTAGAGATGGGCAACAAACGGCAATTAGAGATGGGCAACAAAGGGCAATTAGAGATGGGCCCAGCCCAGCGATTCCCAAGAACGAATAAACCAATCCTCAGACATTTGGAGAGCAGAATCCTTCCGTCCCTATCAGTACACTGCTATTCTCCTATTTATCTAAGAAAGCTTCTTATTCTGTGGTACAAGTCAGTCCGATTATTAACCCTTAATGCTCCAAAATGTACATGCTTTCCTAAGTCTTAAATTTGATTTTTGATGAAAGAATCTCGTGTTTGCTGTGAGTGATCCCAGGGCATGACGTATAATTGATTTAATTCCATTGTGCGTTTCTGTTGAAACGTTTTGTTACTCACTTCTGGGTTCCACAAATACACCAAGCCACCAGGAACATCCCTGAATGTTCTCAAAATAAGCTCTTGATTTCAGCCGAGACATCTGAAACTAGTGTGCGCAAATTCCCAGTCCCGATTACTGTTATTGCTGAAAGGGAAGGGGAACGGTACAGTTTGATATTTATTATAGAGAGAACATGAAAACCTTAGGAAATGGAGGCGAGACCTGAGAAACTGTGACTCTTCCCGTGGGTCAGGACAGGTAAGACAGACATAGGTTCATAACGTACAGGAGCAGAATTAGGCCATTTGGCCCATCGAGTTTGCTCCGCCATTCGATCATGCCTGATCTCATCCTGGCCTTAACCGTCCTGCCTGTTCTCCATAACCCTTCACCCCATTACCAATTAAAAATCTAACTCCTCCTTAAATTTACTCACTGTTCCAGCATGCACTGCACCCTGGGGTAGCGAATTCCACAGACTCACAATCCTTTGGGAGAATCAGTTTCTCCTCAAATCTGTTTTAAATTTGCTCCCTCTTATCTGAAGATGTATCATTTTAGAATGCCCCACAAGAAGAAGCATCAGCTCCTTGTCTACTTTATCCAGGCCGTTTAGCATCTTGTATACCTCAATTAGATCTCCCCTCATTCTTCCTAACTCTAAAGAGTATAGGCTTAAACTGCTCAATCTCTCCTTGTACGACAAAACCCTCACCTCTGGAATCAATCTAGGAACCTCCTCTGGATTGCCTCCAATGCCACTACATCTTTCCTCAAATAAGGGAACCAAAATTGTGCCCAATACGTATGGTCTCACCAGTGCCGTGTACATAGAACATAGAACAGTACAACACAGAACAGGCCCTTCAGCCCTCAATGTTGTGCCGAGCCATGATCACCCTACTCAAACCCACGTATCCACCCTATACCCGTAACCCAACAACCCCCCCCCCTTAACCTTACTTTTATTAGGACACTACGGGCAATTTAGCATGGCCAATCCACCTAACCCGCACATCTTTGGACTGTGGAAGGAAACCGGAGCACCCGGAGGAAACCCACGCACACACGGGGAGGACGTGCAGACTCTACACAGGCAGTGACCCAGCCGGGAATCGAACCTGGGACCCTGGAGCTGTGAAGCATTTATGCTAACCACCATGCTACCCTGCTGCCCCTACAGTTGCAGCAACACTTCCTTACCTTTACACTTTATTCCATTTGTTTCTTTTATTACCTCTGACAATGATAATAATCTTTATTGTCACAAGTAGGCTTACATTAACACTGCAATGAAGTTACTGTGGAAATCCCCCAGTCGCCACATTCCGGCGCCTGTTCGGGTCACAGAGGGAGAATTCAGAATGTCCAATTCACCTAACAGCACGTCTTTCGGGACTTGTGAGAGGAAACCGGAGCACCCGGAGGAAACCCACGCAGACACGGGGAGAACGTTCAGACTCCTCACAGACAGTGACCCAAGCCGGGAATCGAACCTGGGACCCAGGCGCTGTGAAGCAACAGTGCTAACCACTGTGCTACAGTGCTGCCATGCTGCCATGTATTCTGTACCTGCATGTTCGTTTTCTGTGACTCATGCACATGGACACCCAGATCCCTCTGCATCGGAGCACCTCGGAGTCTCTCCCCATTTCGATAATAAATGTCTTCCCATTTTTCCTACCAGAATGCATGACCAGCTTAAACTCCATCTGCCACATTTTGGCCCATGTTCCTAACCTATCTATATCCATTTGTAAGGTTCTTATTTCCTCATTAATTCGCAAGGTGAGATCACATTGGATTAGGGGTAATTTATTAGATAGAAGACTGGCTGACGGACTGGAGACAGAGAATGGGGATGAATGGGTCTTTTTCTGGATGACAAGATGTAGCTAGTGGGGTCCCACAGGGTTCGGTCCTTGGGCCCCAGCTATTTACAATCTAGATTAGCGACTTGGATACAGGGATAGAAGGTTCTATAACCAAATTTGCAGGTGACACTAAAATAGGTGAGACAGTAAGTTGCAATGAGGAAATAAGAACCTGACAAATGGGTATAGAAAGGTTCGGAGAGTGGGTCAAAATGTGAGCTTTTAATTTTCTGCTCAGTCTGTCAAAAATGTTACTAAAATCCATGAAGACGACATACTATTTCCTCAAAACATTCAATCAAGTGAGTTGGACACGGCCTTCCCATTATAAACCAAAACAGGAAATGCTGGACAATCTCAGCAGGCCTGACAGCATCTGTGGAGAGAGAAGGGAGATAACGTTTTGAATCTAGATGACTCGTTGTCAAAGCTGACAGCTTCCCTTAATAAATCCTTGCTGACTGTCCTCTCTTACTTTGATTGGATTTATTGTCACGTGCACCGAGTTAGAGTGAAAAGTATTGTTTTGCGTGCAGTCCAGACAGATTGTTCTGTACATGAGAAAATATAGGACATACGATAAATACACAATGTAAATACATAGACACAGGCATCGGGTGAAGCACACGGAGTGTAGTACTACTCAGTAGAGAAGATGTGTGAAGAGATGGAATGCACTGCCTGTGGAAGTAGTTGAGTCGGAAACATTAGGGACCTTCAAGCGGCTATTGGATAGGTATATGGATTATGGTAGAATGCTGGGGTGTAGATTGATTTGTTCTTAATCTAGGACAAAGGTTCGGCACAACATCGTGGGCCGAACGGCCTGTTCTGAGCTTTTTCTATGTTCTATAGCTCAGTTCCTCTATAAAAGATGATGGCACAGTGGATAGCACTGCTGCCTCACTGCAACAGGGACCCGGTTTGGATTCCGACCTCGGGTGACTGTGTGGAGTCTGCACGTTCTCCCCGTGTCTGCGTGGGTTCCCTCCGGCTGCTCTGGTTTCCTCCCACAGTCCAAAGATGTGTAGGTGGATTGGTCATTCTAAATTGTACCTTAGTGTCCAAAGTGTGGGTGAGGTCATGGAGTTACAGAGATGAGGGGCTGGCGAGTGGGCCTAGATAGGGTGCCGGAGGGTCGGCGTAGACTCAATGGGCCGAATGGCATCCTTCTGCACTGCAGAGATTCCATGATTTATCCTGTCTCACAGAACTTTTTCCAATAATTTGCTCACATCTGACTGGCCTATAATTACTTAGTTTATCCCCTCCTCCCTTTTTAAACAGCGGCACAACATTAGCTATCCTCAGAGAGGATTGGAAAATAGTCGTCAGAGCCTCCGCAATTTCCCCCTTCTCTTTGCAGCTTGAGATGCATTTCATAGATGCTGAACACTTTTATATTTCCTGCCTCACGTTTCTCTAGGCATGAAGTGGACAGAGAGTAATATAGGAATCGGCAAGAGCTGGGTCCCATCTCTACTATTGAGAAACCTTCACAGAAAACCTGAATAACCTTGTCCTGACCGACTGGAAAATACACCTTCCATCTGCACTCAGCTATCATGTGGGCAGAAAGAGGAAAGACTTTATGCTTAGAATACTTTTTCGGAACTCAGAATGCACCAAAGCACTGACAATCAATTTAGTACATAGAACAGACAGTGCAGAAGGAGGCCATTCGGCCCATCGAGTCTGCACCGACCCACTTAAGCCCTCACTTCCACCCTATCCCCGTAACCCAATAACCCCTCCTAACCTTTTTGGTCACTAAGGGCAATTTATCATGGCCAATCCACCTAACCTGCATGTCTTTGGACTGTGGGAGGAAACCGGAGCACCCGGAGGAAACCCACGCAGACACGGGGAGAACGTGCAGACTCCGCACAGACAGTGACCCAGCGGGGAATCGAATCTGGGACCCTGGCACTGTGAAGCCACAGTGCTAACCACTGTCCTACCGTGCTGTACTTTTGAAGTGTATTCAAAAGTGGTCATAGTGGAATGTAGGAAACACTATGGCCAATGTGTGCACAGCAAGATCCCATCAGCAGCAATTTGATATTGACCAAATCTCCTGTTTGTTTATTGCTGTTGGTTAAGAGATAGAGAATGGCCAGGGATTTCAAGAGAGCTGACCTTCAAAATATTGCCACGGGATCTTTTACATCCACCTTGACGGCACCTCAGGCAATGCCGCACTGGATCAGTACTGCACTGAAGTAGTCCCCAGATTTTTATGTTCAAGACTCTGAAGTGGGACTTGAACCGGCGACCTGCTTCAGAGGCAGGTGTGCTACCAGCTGAGCCATGGCTGACACATAGGGGCATCAACCAGTGTGGAGCGTCACTCACACGGAGGACTGATTCTGATAGCAGTGTCTTGCTGATAGTTACATTGTACTGATGTATTTTGTGTGTAAGGTGCTGGACTCTGATCCTGTGGACCAAACCCAGGAAGCAGAGGAGGATCTTGACCTACTTTACGAAAGCCTGGAAGTTTACAACCCCAGTGACAGTGGCCCAGAAATGGAGGACAACGAAAGCGTTCTCAGCACACCAAAGCCGAAACTAAAGTAAGTGATACAGACCGACTGCAGTATCGGCAGCAGAGTTCACTCTGAGGCCTTGTTATTCACAAAGTTACGTTGGAGAAGCTGGGGTTGTTCACCCTGGAGCAGGTGGGATTGAAGGGAGATTTGATCAAGGTGGACAACATAGAACATACAGTGCAGAAGGAGGCCATTCGGCCCATCGAGTCTGCACCGACCCACTTAAGCCCTCACTTCCACCCTATCCCCGTAACCCAATAACCCCTCCTAACCTTTTTGGTCACTAAGGGCAATTTAGCGTGGCCAATCCACCTAACCTGCACGTCTTTGGACTGTGGGAGGAAACCGGAGCACCCGGAGGAAACCCACGCAAACACGGGGAGAACGTGCAGACTCCGCACAGACAGTGACCCAGCGGAGAATCGAACCTGGGACCCTGGCACTGTGAGGCCACAGTGCTAAGCACTATGCTACCATGCTGCCCACAAGATGATGACCAGTTTAGATAAGGTGGACAAAGAAAAGCTGATCCCATTGGCTGATTGTACAATGACGGACTTGGATTGAAGGTTTTGGATAAGAGATTCTTCTTTTTTCTTTTCATACAAAGCAGATTCAGGCCATTCGACCCATTGAGTCTGTACCAGCCCCTGGAAAGAGCACCCCACCCAAGCCCATGCTTCCACCCTATCCCGTAAACCTTCCAAGGGGCAATTTAGCATGGCCAATCCACCTAACCTGCACATTGTTGGACTAGGATGGGAACAGATGGGTGGTAGAATAACAAATTTATGCAGCCTATGGCTGCCTTTGAAGGCGGTGAAAGCAAAAATGATGAACCATTTCAAATGGAAATTGGATGAGCACTTGAGGAAAATAACTTGAGGGAAATAAACTTGCAGGAATGCAGAGATAGAGCCGGGGAATGTGATGACTGGATTGCTTTACAGAAAGCCAGCATGGACAAGGTGGATTTCTCCTGTGCTGATGTGAGGCAAGTAAGACGTCTTACAACACCAGGTTAGAACATAGAACAGTACAGCACAGAACAGGCCCTTCGGCCCTCGATGTTGTGCCGAGCTTTGTCAGAAACCAAGATCAAGCTACCCCACTCCCTGTCATTCTGGTGTGCTCCATGTGCCTATCCAATAACCACTTGAAAATTCATAAAGTGTCCGACTCCACTATCACAGCAGGCAGTCCATTCCACACCCTAACCACTCTCTGAGTAAAGAACCTACCTCGGACATCCCTCCTATAACCTCCCACCCTGAACCTTATAGTTATGCCCCTTTGTAACAGCTACATCCACCTGAGGAAATAGTCTCTGAACGTCCACTCTATCTACCCCCTCATCATCTTATAAACCTCTATCAAATCGCCTCTCATCCTCCTCCGCTCCAAAGAGAAAAGCCCTAGCTCCCTCAACCTTTCCCTTTCCCCATAAGTCCTACCCTCCAAACCAGGCAGCATCCTGGTAAATCTCCTTTGCACCCTTTCCAATGCTTCCACATCCTTCCTATAATAAGGTGACCAGAACTGCACACAATACTCCAAATGTGGTCTAACCAGGGTCATGCATAACCCCACAGCTCTTAAACTCAAGCCCCCTGTTAATAAACGCTAACACACTAAAAGCCTTCTTCACGGCTCTATCCACTTGAGTGGCAACCTTCAGAGATCTTACAATACCAGGTTAAAGTCCAACATGTTTCCTCAGGTGAAGGAGCAGTGCTCCGAAAGCTAGTGTTTGAAACAAACCTGTTGGACTTTAACCTGGTGTTGTAAGACTTCTTACTGTGCTCACCCCAGCCCAACACCGGCATCTCCACATGATGTCAGGCAAAGTTCAGTTTACCCAGTAAACAGCTATAGAACGGCCAGCTGCCAATTCATACCAATACGTAGCAATGAGGAGCTACTTTCACCATCACTACACACCTCCTCCTGGCTGTTTATGGGATGGAATCAGCAATGCCTCGGAACAGGAGGGCAGAGGAAGAAGACAGGCATCAATGGACCTCTGGTCTTGTGCTGGGAAGATTGTGTTGTCTATCCTCGATGCCTGAACAACTGAGAGACTTAAGAATAAAGCTCATAGAAATAAAATGTTGACAGGACCATCCATAGCAGTAGATTCCCTTCTATACCCTGCACCGTTTCCTCATCAACACTGTACTCATGGCATACATTGGCAATGCTTTAATTTTAAAGTCCTCATCCTTCTTTCAATTCCTAGCAAGGCCTTATAGAATTAATAGTGCAGAAGGAGGCCATTCAGCCCATCAAGTCTGCACCCCACAAGGCCCACACTGTATCCACCACCCTATCCCCGTAACCCCACCTCACCCTTTTGGACACTAAGGGCAATTTTGAATGGCCAATCCACCTAACCTGCAAATCTTTGGACTGTGGGAGGAAACCGGAGCATCCGGAGGAAACCCACGGGGAGAACGTGCAGACTCCGCACAGACAGTGACCCAAGGCGGGAATCGAACCTGGGACCCTAGAGCTGTGAAGCAACTGTGCTAACCACTGTGCTACCAAGCTGCCTCACCTCGTGCTTATCTAATTCAGGCCACTTGAGCGTTCCCAATTTGGTGGCCTTGCCTGAACTGCCTAGGCCTAACCTCTAGAATTCCCTCCTAAACTGTTCTATCTTTCTTTCCCCCTTTAAGTCTCTCCTTAAAACCTACTTCTTTGATCAAGCCTTCAGTCACCTTCCCCAATATCTCTTTCTCTGTGAAATGTTATTCCATACTGCTCTTCTAAAGCACCTTGGGATGTGGCGACTAGGGGCTTTTCACAGTAACTTCATTTGAAGCCTACTTCTGACAATAAGCGATTTTCATTTCATTTCATTTCATTAAAGCAGAATACAAATATAATTGTTGTTGTTGAAGAACAATCGTCGAGAGGGCTTGAATACAAGACCAGAGATGTGCTTCTGAGGCTGTATAAGGCTCTGGTCAGACCCCATTTGGAATATTGTGAGCAGTTTTGGGCTCCGTATCTAAGGAAGGATGTGCTGGCCTTGGAGAGGGTCCAGAGGAGGTTCACAAGAATGATCCCTGGAATGAAGAACTTGTCGTATGAGGAACGGTTGAGGACTCTGGGTCTGTACTCATTGGAGTTTAGAAGGATGAGGGGGGATCTTATTGAAACGTACAAGATACTGTGAGGCCTGGATAGAGTGGACGTGGAGGGGATGTTTCCACTTGTAGGAAAAACTAGAACCAGAGGACACCATCTCAGACTAAAGGGGAGATCCTTTAAAACAGAAATGAGGAGGAACCAGGGGCTGGTTTAGCTCACTCAGCTAAATCGCTGGCTTTTAAAGCAGACCAAGCAGGCCAGCAGCACGGTTCGATTCCCGTACCAGCCTCCCCGGACAGGCACCGGAATGTGGCGACTAGGGGCTTTTCACAGTAACTTCATTGAAGCGTACTCGTGACAATAAGCAATTTTCATTTCATTTTCTTCAGCCAGAGGGCAGTGAATCTGTGGAACTCTTTGCCGCAGAAGGCTGTGGAGGCCAAATCACTGAGTGTGTTTAAGACAGAGATAGATAGGTTCTTGATTAATAAGGGGATCAGGGGTTATGGGGAGAAGGCAGGAGAATAGAAGCTTTCTGTTGTAAAACGCGTGGAGGTCACAGTAAAGATTCCCAGTGACCTCCACAGAATACAACCTTCCCCGGTAACCAGGGGGACGGCAGGGGGGGGGGGGGGGGGGGGGGGGGGGGGGAGAAACGTCACCAGTATATAAACACCAACCTGGGTGCATCGGGAAGGGAGACCATTCGGGGACTGGAGGTTACTGTACATCAAAATCAACCCAGTCTTTGTTTTCAACCTGCCTGTCTATGTGTGCTACTTTGGTGAATTCTACACTTTCACACTTACTTTGATGTCTCACCAATGATCAGATTTCATTCTGACAATTAGTAACAATGGTAAAACTAAAGCAGAGAAAATGCCCATTTATCAGCCAGAAGAAGCCTGTGTTTCAGAACATCCTTCACAACTTCAGGAGATCCCAACCAATTCATTACTGATTTAAGTGCAATCACAATTGCGATATAGGAAATGCAGAAGCAGCAACCTTCACAAACAACAAAGAAACTTCAACCATATTATGTGTCTGAGTGAGGGACAGCAGCTTGAACCCCACTGACATTCTCCAAATACAACCTTGAGATCTTTTATATCCACCGTTAGACAGATAGGGCCTTGGTAAAAGATCTCATTGAAAATAGACACCTTGGATAGCACCCCTCTGAGCAATGGGAATATCGACCTGGTTATGTGCTTGCAGCTCTGAAGTAGCCTGGAACCCACCCTTCCAACTCAGATGTAAATATGATATCCACTGACACATTCGGACAGAATTTGCCAGGTTTCTGGGGGTGAGCTGTCTACATCACTGTTTGCATACCTCATTATACTTACTGGAGTTTAAACACACTGCATTGACTGTAAAGTGCTTTCAGACACGGTGTCTGTTTCTGACCAATCGATCTGGCCTGCAGAAGTAATTGTACATTCGGAGATAGGTAAACGTTTCCATTATAACTAATAATTTGATTTTGAACATACTTTTTGTAGCACAGTGGTTAGCACTGCTACCTCACAGTGTCAGGGACTGGGTTCAATTCCAGCCTCGGGTCACTGTCTGCGTGGAGTTTGCACTTTCTCACCGTGTCTGCGTGGGTTTCCTCTGGGTGCTCTGTTTTCGTTCCACAGTCCAAATATGTGCAGGTTAGGTGGATTGGCCATGATAAATTGCCCTTAGTGTCCAAAACGGTTAAGTGGTGTTGCGGAGATAGGGTGGGGGGCGCAGGCCTCGGTAGAGTACTCTTTCAGAGGGTCGATGCAAGCGCGATGGGCCAAATGGCCTCCTTCTGCACTGTAGGGATTCTATGATTCTTCTATGATGCCTCACCTTGTATTGCGTATATATGCATCAGGGGCTGTTTAGCACAGGGCTAAATCGCTGGCTTTGAAAGCAGACCAAGGCAGGCCAGCAGCACGGTTTGATTCCCGTAACAGCCTCCCCGAACAGGCGCCGGAATGTGACGACTAGGGCCTTTTCACAGTAACTTCATTTGAAGCCTACTCGTGACAATAAGCGATTTTCATTTCATTTCATTTTCATGTCCCAATCTTGATTTCAGTCCTGGTTAATTTATTAAAAATTGATTTGAGTTTAGTGATTTTTAATTTCTGGTTGGCTGTCTGTGGGAATCCTTTAGTGTGATTAGCTGCTTGGGCAGTTTGATGACAACACTGTAGTTCCATGTTGGAAACCCCCATTCAAGAATGTGGTAATCTGCTGCGCAAGAAGAGGTAACGTTCTTGGCGCAATGCTCTCTATATCGCTTAGCAACACTTGTTTCAACATCAGTGGTCAGCACCCAGCGTCTGACAGCATCAAAGAAAGTGTGAATAGGAAAGTTTCCTTAATCCATCACATCCTCGCTCGAATGTGGTACAGAAACAGCTCAGTCTGTGTTTGTTCCTCTATGTATATGAAAAGGATAATGTGCATTTTCTTCTCCTTCTTTCAGGCCATTTTTTGAAGGAATGTCACATTCCAGCTCGCAAACCGAGATTGTCAGCCTACAGAGCCATAAGAGCCAAACGAGGGAACAAGGAAGCCCAGTGAGTCACTCCAAGCATAACTTATGTACTTTCTCTTGAACTGATGGAGCTTCACTCCCAGCCCAGACAGTCACTGTAGTAAGTGAATTATAGAATTTACAGTGCAGAAGGGGGCCATTCGGCCCATCGAGTCTGCACCGGCTCTTGGAAAGAGCACCCTACCCAAGGTCAACACCTCCACCCTATCCCCATAACCCAGTAACCCCACCCAACACTAAGGGCAATTTTGGACACTAAGGGCAATTTATCATGGCCAATCCACCTAACCTGCACATCTTTGGACTGTGGGAGGAAACCGGAGCACCCGGAGGAAACCCATGCACACACGGGGAGGATGTGCAGACTCCGCACAGACAGTGACCCAAGCCGGAATCGAACCTGCGACCCTGGAGCTGTGAAGCAATTGTACTATCCACAATGCTACCGTGCTGCCCTCAATATAAGGGGATTACAAGACAAACACACAACCAGGACTGCAAAGGTATAAATGGCCTTACCTACAAATGTGGACAGCATGTTCTAACCATGGTCTATCCAGTTCAAACGTATTCATCCAAACGATGTTGCACTGTCCGTTCTGAAGTGGTCATCCTCACTCCCCACTCCTTGCCTCTCATCGTGCCCTATGGCTGGGTATCCCAGCAGGCAAACTGATGTTTGGATCTACCTGAGCCATGTTCAACATTGTCAAACTATTGATCCAGCCTGGACACTGGCCTCCTGCATTTTGATAAATTCATCTTTCCCATTCCGTGGTAACTATGTGATTTACAAATTGCTGGAGTATAAGATGGAAGGATAGTGGTTTAAACAATACAATCACTGGAATGCCTCGCTTGCCTTTCTTCCTTGACAGGCAGAACAGTGTCCAGCAGAGAATAAGGATGCAAGTAACACCAGTCTGCAGGAAGAGACGAGTATCGAAGCTGTGTCCCTGGTAAGCAACATGTTTCAGAGCCGTTGTCAATGTTACTCAGACTGTGCAGGGTGACAGGGACTGTGTTACACAGAGTGTGCAGGGTGACAGGGACTGTGTTACTCAGTCTGTGCAGGGTCACAGGGACTGTGTTACTCAGACTGTGCAGGGTGACAGGGACTGTGTTACTCAGTCTGTGCAGGGTGACAGGGACTGTGTTACACAGAGTGTGCAGGGTGACAGGGACTGCGTTACACAGACAGTGCAGGGTGACAGGGACTGTGTTACTCAGTCTGTGCAGGGTGACAGGGACTGTGTTACTCAGTCTGTGCAGGGTGACAGGGACTGTGTTACACAGAGTGTGCAGGGTGACAGGGACTGCGTTACACAGACAGTGCAGGGTGACAGGGACTGTGTTACTCAGTCTGTGCAGGGTCACAGGGACTGTGTTACTCAGACTGTGCAGGGTGACAGGGACTGTGTTACACAGAGTGTGCAGGGTGACAGGGACTGTGTTACTCAGTCTGTGCAGGGTGACAGGGACTGTGTTACACAGCGTGTGCAGGGTGACAGGGACTGTGTTACTCAGTCTGTGCAGGGTCACAGGGACTGTGTTACACAGACTGTGCAGGGTGACAGGGACTGTGTTACTCAGTCTGTGCAGGGTGACAGGGACTGTGTTACTCAGTCTGTGCAGGGTGACAGGGACTGTGTTACTCAGTCTGTGCAGGGTGACAGGGACTGTGTTACACAGAGTGTGCAGGGTGACAGGGACGGTGTTACACAGACTGTGCAGGGTGACAGAGACTGTGTTACACAGACTGCAGGGTGACAGGGACTATGTTACACAGACTGTGCAGGGTGACAGGGACTGTGTTACACAGACTGTGCAGGGTGACAGGGACGGTGTTACTCAGACTGTGCAGGGTGACACGGACTGTGTTACTCAGTCTGTGCAGGGTGACAGGGACTGTGTTACACAGACTGTGCAGGGTGACAGGGACTGTGTTACACAGAGTGTGCAGGGTGACAGGGACTGTGTTACACAGTCTGTGCAGGGTGACAGGGACTGTGTTACTCAGTCTGTGCAGGGTCACAGGGACTGTGTTACACAGACTGTGCAGGGTCACAGGGACTGTGTTACTCAGTCTGTGCAGGGTGACAGGGACTGTGATACACAGACTGTGCAGGGTGACAGGGACTGTGTTACTCAGTCTGTGCAGGGTGACAGGGACTGTGTTACACAGACTGTGCAGGGTGACAGGGACGGTGTTACTCAGTCTGTGCAGGGTGACACGGACTGTGTTACACAGACTGTGCAGGGTGACACGGACTGTGTTACTCAGTCTGTGCAGGGTGACAGGGACGGTGTTACTCAGTCTGTGCAGGGTGACAGGGACTGTGTTACTCAGTCTGTGCAGGGTGACAGGGACTGTGTTACACAGAGAGTGCAGGGTGACAGGGACTGTGTTACTCAGTCTGTGCAGGGTGACAGAGACTGTGTTACACAGACTGTGCAGGGTGACAGGGACTGTGTTACTCAGTCTGTGCAGGGTGACAGGGACTGTGTTACTCAGTCTGTGCAGGGTGACAGGGACTGTGTTACTCAGACTGTGCAGGGTGACAGGGACTGTGTTACTCAGTCTGTGCAGGGTGACAGGGACTGTGTTACACAGAGTGTGCAGGGTGACAGGGACTGTGTTACTCAGACTGTGCAGGGTGACAGGGACTGTGTTACTCAGTCTGTGCAGGGTGACAGGGACTGTGTGACACAGAGAGTGCAGGGTGACAGGGACTGTGTTACACAGACTGTGCAGAGTGACAGGGACTGTGTTACACAGACTGTGCAGGGTGACACGGACTGTGTTACTCAGACTGTGCAGGGTGACACGGACTGTGTTACTCAGACTGTGCAGGGTGACAGGGACTGTGTTACTCAGTCTGTGCAGGGTGACACGGACTGTGTTACTCAGACTGTGCAGGGTGACAGGGACTGTGTTACTCAGTCTGTGCAGGGTGACAGGGACTGTGTTACTCAGTCTGTGCAGGGTGACAGGGACTGTGTTACTCAGACTGTGCAGGGTGATGGGGACTGCGTTACTCAGTCTGTGCAGGGTGACAGGGACTGTGTTACTCAGTCTGTGCAGGGTGACAGGGACTGTGTTACACAGACTGCAGGGTGACAGGGACTGTGTTACTCAGTCTGTGCAGGATGACAGGGACTGTGTTACTCAGTCTGTGCAGGGTGACAGGGACTGTGTTACTCAGTCTGTGCAGGGTGACAGGGACTGTGTTACACAGACTGTGCAGCGTGACAGGGACTGTGTTACACAGACTGTGCAGGGTGACAGGGACTGTGTTACTCAGTCTGTGCAGGGTGACAGGGACTGTGTTACACAGAGTGTGCAGGGTGACAGGGACTGTGTTACTCAGTCTGTGCAGGGTGACAGGGACTGTGTTACACAGAGTGTGCAGGGTGACAGGGACTGTGTTACTCAGTCTGTGCAGGCTGACAGGGACTGTGTTACTCAGTCTGTGCAGGGTGACAGGGACTGTGTTACACAGACTGTGCAGGGTGACAGGGACTGTGTTACTCAGTCTGTGCAGGGTGACAGGGACTGCGTTACACAGACTGTGCAGGGTGACAGGGACTGTGTTACTCAGTCTGTGCAGGGTGACAGGGACTGTGTTACTCAGACTGTGCAGGGTGACAGGGACTGTGTTACTCAGTCTGTGCAGGGTGACAGGGACTGTGTTACTCAGACTGTGCACGGTGACAGGGACTGTGTTACTCAGTCTGTGCAGAGTGACAGGGACTGTGTTACACAGACTGTGCAGGGTGACAGGGACTGTCTTACTCAGTCTGTGCAGGGTGACAGGGACTGTGTTACACAGAGTGTGCAGGGTGACAGGGACTGTGTTACTCAGTCTGTGCAGGGTGACAGGGACTGTGTTACTCAGTCTGTGCAGGGTGACAGGGACTGTGTTACACAGACTGTGCAGGGTGACAGGGACTGTGTTACTCAGACTGCAGGGTGACAGGGACTGTGTTACTCAGTCTGTGCAGGGTGACAGGGACTGTGTTACACAGACTGTGCAGGGTGACAGGGACTGTGTTACACAGACTGTGCAGGGTGACAGGGACTGTGTTACTCAGTCTGTGCAGGGTGACAGGGACTGTGTTACACAGACTGTGCAGGGTGACAGGGACTGTGTTACTCAGTCTGTGCAGGGTGACAGGGACTGTGTTACTCAGTCTGTGCAGGGTGACAGGGACTGTGTTACACAGACTGTGCAGGGTGACAGGGACTGTGTTACTCAGTCTGTGCAGGGTCACAGGGACTGTGTTACTCAGTCTGTGCAGGGTGACAGGGACTGTGTTACTCAGTCTGTGCAGGGTGACAGGGACTGTGTTACACAGAGTGTGCAGGGTGACAGGGACGGTGTTACACAGACTGTGCAGGGTGACAGGGACTGTGTTACACAGACTGCAGGGTGACAGGGACTATGTTACACAGAGTGTGCAGGGTCACAGGGACTAAGTTACACAGAGTGTGCAGGGTGACAGGGACTGTGTTACACAGACTGTGCAGGGTGACAGGGACTGTGTTACACAGACTGTGCAGGGTGACAGGGACGGTGTTACTCAGACTGTGCAGGGTGACACGGACTGTGTTACTCAGTCTGTGCAGGGTGACAGGGACTGTGTTACACAGAGTGTGCAGGGTGACAGGGACTGTGTTACTCAGTCTGTGCAGGGTGACAGGGACTGTGTTACTCAGTCTGTGCAGGGTCACAGGGACTGTGTTACACAGACTGTGCAGGGTCACAGGGACTGTGTTACTCAGTCTGTGCAGGGTGACAGGGACTGTGATACACAGACTGTGCAGGGTGACAGGGACTGTGTTACTCAGTCTGTGCAGGGTGACAGGGACTGTGTTACACAGACTGTGCAGGGTGACAGGGACGGTGTTACTCAGTCTGTGCAGGGTGACACGGACTGTGTTACACAGACTGTGCAGGGTGACACGGACTGTGTTACTCAGTCTGTGCAGGGTGACAGGGACGGTGTTACTCAGTCTGTGCAGGGTGACAGGGACTGTGTTACTCAGTCTGTGCAGGGTGACAGGGACTGTGTTACACAGATTGTGCAGGGTGACAGGGACTGTGTTACTCAGTCTGTGCAGGGTGACAGGGACTGTGTTACACAGACTGTGCAGGGTGACAGGGACTGTGTTACACAGAGTGTGCAGGGTGACAGGGACTGTGTTACTCAGACTGTGCAGGGTGACAGGGACTGTGTTACTCAGTCTGTGCAGGGTGACACGGACTGTGTTACTCAGTCTGTGCAGGGTGACAGGGACTGTGTTACACAGACTGTGCAGGGTGACAGGGACTGTGTTACACAGACTGTGCAGGGTGACAGGGACTGTGTTACTCAGTCTGTGCAGGGTGACAGGGACTGTGTTACTCAGTCTGTGCAGGGTGACAGGGACTGTGTTACTCAGACTGTGCAGGGTGATGGGGACTGCGTTACTCAGTCTGTGCAGGGTGACAGGGACTGTGTTACTCAGTCTGTGCAGGGTGACAGGGACTGTGTTACACAGACTGCAGGGTGACAGGGACTGTGTTACTCAGTCTGTGCAGGATGACAGGGACTGTGTTACTCAGTCTGTGCAGGGTGACAGGGACTGTGTTACTCAGTCTGTGCAGGGTGACAGGGACTGTGTTACACAGACTGTGCAGCGTGACAGGGACTGTGTTACACAGACTGTGCAGGGTGACAGGGACTGTGTTACTCAGTCTGTGCAGGGTGACAGGGACTGTGTTACACAGACTGTGCAGGGTGACAGGGACTGTGTTACTCAGTCTGTGCAGGGTGACATGGACTGCGTTACACAGACTGTGCAGGGTGACAGGGACTGTGTTACTCAGTCTGTGCAGGGTGACAGGGACTGTGTTACTCAGTCTGTGCAGGGTGACAGGGACTGTGTTACTCAGACTGTGCAGGGTGACAGGGACTGTGTTACTCAGTCTGTGCAGGGTGACAGGGACTGTGTTACTCAGACTGTGCACGGTGACAGGGACTGTGTTACTCAGTCTGTGCAGAGTGACAGGGACTGTGTTACACAGAGTGTGCAGGGTGACAGGGACTTTGTTACACAGACTGTGCAGTGTGACAGGGACTGTGTTACACAGTCTGTGCAGGGTGACAGGGACTGTGTTACACAGAGTGTGCAGGGTGACAGGGACTGTGTTACACAGACTGTGCAGGGTGACAGGGACTGTGTTACACAGAGTGTGCAGGGTGACAGGGACTGTGTTACTCAGTCTGTGCAGGGTGACAGGGACTGTGTTACACAGAGTGTGCAGGGTGACAGGGACTGTGTTATACAGACTGTGCAGGGTGACAGGGACTGTGTTACTCAGTCTGTGCAGGGTGACAGGGACTGTGTTACACAGAGTGTGCAGGGTGACAGGGACTGTGTTACTCAGTCTGTGCAGGGTGACAGGGACTGTGTTACACAGACTGTGCAGGGTGACAGGGACTGTGTTACACAGAGTGTGCAGGGTGACAGGGACTGTGTTACACAGAGTGTGCAGGGTGACAGAGACTGTGTTACACAGACTGTGCAGGGTGACACGGACTGTGTTACTCAGTCTGTGCAGAGTGACAGGGACTGTGTTACACAGACTGTGCAGGGTGACAGGGACTGTGTTACACAGACTGTGCAGGGTGACAGGGACTGTGTTACACAGGCTGTGCAGGGTGACACGGACTGTGTTACACAGACTGTGCAGGGTGACAGGGACTGTGTTACACAGGCTGTGCAGGGTGACAGGGACTGTGTTACACAGACTGTGCAGGGTGACAGGGACTGTGTTACTCAGACTGCAGGGTGACAGGGACTGTGTTACACAGACTGTGCAGGGTGACAGGGACTGTGTTACTCAGTCTGTGCAGGGTCACAGGGACTGTGTTACTCAGTCTGTGCAGGGTGACAGGGACTGTGTTACACAGAGTGTGCAGGGTGACAGGGACTGTGTTACACAGAGTGTGCAGTGTGACAGGGACTGTGTTACACAGACTGTGCAGGGTGACAGGGACTGTGTTACACAGAGCGTGCAGGGTGACAGGGACTGTTACACAGACTGTGCAGGGTGACAGGGACTGTGTTACACAGACTGTGCAGGGTGACAGGGACTGTGTTACACAGAGTGTGCAGGGTGATGGGGACTGTGTTACTCAGTCTGTGCAGGGTGACAGGGACTGTGTTACACAGTCTG
The DNA here is from genome assembly GCF_902713615.1 of Scyliorhinus canicula. Lineage (NCBI taxonomy): Eukaryota > Metazoa > Chordata > Chondrichthyes > Carcharhiniformes > Scyliorhinidae > Scyliorhinus > Scyliorhinus canicula. The sequence continues at coordinate 978,903 of NC_052151.1, read as the reverse complement.
TGCAGGGTGACAGGGACTGTGTTACACAGACTGTGCAGAGTGACAGGGACTGTGCTACACAGACTGTGCAGGGTGACAGGGACTGTGTTACACAGACTGTGCAGGGTGACAGGGACTGTGTTACTCAGTCTGTGCAGGGTGACAGGGACTGTGTTACACAGACTGTGCAGGGTGACAGGGACTGTGTTAAACAGACTGTGCAGGGTGACAGGGACTGTGTTACTCAGACTGTGCAGGGTGACAGGGACTGTGTTACTCAGTCTGTGCAGGGTGACAGGGACTGTGTTACACAGACTGTGCAGGGTGACAGGGACTGTGTTACACAGAGTGTGCAGGGTGACAGGGACTGTGTTACACAGAGTGTGCAGGGTGACAGAGACTGTGTTACACAGACTGTGCAGGGTGACACGGACTGTGTTACACAGACTGTGCAGGGTGACAGGGACTGTGTTACACAGACTGTGCAGGGTGACAGGGACTGTGTTACACAGACTGTGCTGGGTGACAGGGACTGTGTTACACAGGCTGTGCAGGGTGACACGGACTGTGTTACTCAGACTGCAGGGTGACAGGGACTGTGTTACACAGACTGTGCAGGGTGACAGGGACTGTGTTACACAGACTGTGCAGGGTGACAGGGACTGTGTTACTCAGTCTGTGCAGAGTGACAGGGACTGTGTTACACAGCGTGTGCAGGGTGACAGGGACTGTGTTACTCAGTCTGTGCAGGGTGACAGGGACTGTGTTACACAGACTGTGCAGGGTGACAGGGACGGTGTTACACAGACTGTGCAGGGTGACAGGGACGGTGTTACTCAGTCTGTGCAGGGTCACAGGGACTGTGTTACTCAGTCTGTGCAGGGTGACAGGGACTGTGTTACTCAGTCTGTGCAGGTGACAGGGACTGTGTTACTCAGTCTGTGCAGGGTGACAGGGACTGTGTTACACAGACTGTGCAGGGTGACAGGGACTGTGTTACACAGACTGTGCAGGGTGACAGGGACTGTGTTACACAGACTGTGCAGGGTGACAGGGACTGTGTTACTCAGTCTGTGCAGGGTGACAGGGACTGTGTTACTCAGTCTGTGCAGGTGACAGGGACTGTGTTACTCAGTCTGTGCAGGGTGACAGGGACTGTGTTACTCAGTCTGTGCAGGGTGACAGGGACTGTGTTACTCAGTCTGTGCAGGGTGACAGGGACTGTGTTACACAGACTGTGCAGGGTGACAGGGACGGTGTTACTCAGTCTGTGCAGGGTGACAGGGACTGTGTTACACAGTCTGTGCAGGGTGACAGGGACTGTGTTACTCAGTCTGTGCAGGGTGACAGGGACTGTGTTACACAGACTGTGCAGGGTGACAGGGACTGTGTTACTCAGTCTGTGCAGGGTGACAGGGACTGTGTTACTCAGTCTGTGCAGGGTGACAGGGACTGTGTTACACAGACTGTGCAGGGTGACAGTGACTGTGTTACACAGACTGTGCAAGGTGACAGGGACTGTGTTACACAGAGTGTGCAGGGTGACAGTGACTGTGTCACACACTGGCTGAGGGGGGTCCTGGGTGAGGGAGGGGGTCCTGGCTGAGGGGGGCCTGGTTGAGAGGGGCCTGGCTGAGGGGGGCCTGGCTGAGGGGGGCCTGGGTGAGGGGGGACCTGGCTGAGGGGGGCACTGGCTTAGGGGGGCCTGGCTGAGGGGGGGTCTTGGCTGAGGGGGCCCTGGGTGAGGGGGGGGGGGCCTGGCTCAGAGGGGTCCTGGCTGAGGGGGGCCTGGCTGAGGGGGGTCCTGGCTGAGGGGGGCCTGGTTGAGGGGGGGCCTGGCTGAGGGGGGGCCTGGCTGAGAGGGGACCTGGCTGAGGGGGGCCTTGCTGAGGGGGCCGTGGCTGAGGGGGGGTCCTGGCTGAGGGGGTCCTGGCTGAGGGGGGCCTGGCTGAGGGGGGCCTGGCTGAGGGGGGCCTGGCTGAGGGGGTCCTGGCTCAGAGGGGACCTGGCTGAGGGGGGCCTGGCTGAGGGGGGTCCTGGCTGAGGGGGGTCCTGGCAGAGGGGGGCTTGGCTGAGGGGGGCCTGGCTGAGGGGGTCCTGGCTCAGAGGGGACCTGGCTCAGAGGGGACCTGGCTGAGGGGGGTGCTAGTTGAGGGGGGTCCTGGCTGAGAGAGGACCTGGCTGAGGGGGGCCTGGCTGAGGGGAGGCCTGGCTGAGGGGGGTCCTGGCTGAGGGGGGCCTGGCTGAGGGGAGGCCTGGCTGAGGGGGGTCCTGGTTGAGGGGGGCCTGGCTGAGGGGGGTCCTGGCTCAGAGGGGGGCCTGGCTGAGGGGGGCCTGGCTGAGGGGGGTGTCCTGGCTGAGGGGGTCCTGGCTTAGAGGGGACCTGGCTGAGGGGGTCCTGGCTGAGGGGGGCCTGGCTGAGGGGGTCCTGGCTTAGAGGGGACCTGGCTGAGAGGGGACCTGGCTGAGGGGGTCCTGGCTGAGGGGGGTCTGGCTGAGGGGGGCCTGGTTGAGGGGGTCCATGCTGAGGGGGGCCTGGTTGAGGGGGTCCTGGCTCAGAGGGGACCTGGCTCAGAGGGGACCTGGCTGAGGGGGGTGCTAGTTGAGGGGGTCCTGGCTGAGAGAGGACCTGGCTGAGGGGGGCCTGGCTGAGGGGAGGCCTGGCTGAGGGGGGTCCTGGCAGAGGGGGGCCTGGCTGAGGGGAGGCCTGGCTGAGGGGGGTCCTGGTTGAGGGGGGCCTGGCTGAGGGGGGTCCTGGCTCAGAGGGGGGCCTGGCTGAGGGGGGCCTGGCTGAGGGGGGTGTCCTGGCTGAGGGGGTCCTGGCTTAGAGGGGACCTGGCTGAGGGGGTCCTGGCTGAGGGGGGCCTGGCTGAGGGGGTCCTGGCTTAGAGGGGACCTGGCTGAGAGGGGACCTGGCTGAGGGGGTCCTGGCTGAGGGGGGTCTGGCTGAGGGGGGCCTGGTTGAGGGGGTCCATGCTGAGGGGGGCCTGGTTGAGGGGGTTCTGGCTGATTGGGGCCTGGCTGAGAGGGGACCTGGCTGAGGGGGTCCTGGCTCAGAGGGGACCTGGCTGAGAGGGGACCTGGCTGAGGGGGGTCTGGCTGAGGGGGGCCTGGTTGAGGGGGGCCTGGCTGAGGGGGGGGGCCTGGCTGAGGGGGTCCTGGCTCAGAGGGGACCTGGCTGAGAGGGGACCTGGCTGAGGGGGGTCTGGCTGAGGGGGGCCTGGTTGAGGGGGTCCATGCTGAGGGGGGCCTGGTTGAGAGGGGTCCTGGCTGAGGGGGTCCTGGCTGAGGGGGTCCTGGCTGGGGGGGGCCTGGTTGAGGGGGGTCCTGGCTGAGGGGGGTCCTGGCTGAGGGGGTCCTGGCTGAGAGGGGACCTGGCTGGGGGGGGGGGGGGGGGTCCTGGGTGAGTGAGGGGGGCCTGGCTGAGGGGGTCCTGGCTGAGGGGGTCCTGGCTGAGGGAGTCCTGGTTGAGGGGGGTCCTGGTTGAGGGGGGGCCTGGCTGAGGGGGGTCCTGGCTGAGGGGGGCCTGGTTGAGGGGGGGCCTGGCTGAGGGGGGGCTTGGATGAGAGGGGTCCTGGCTGAGGGGGGGCCTGGCTGAGGGGGGGCCTGGCTGAGGGGGGCCTGGCTGAGGGGGGCCTGGCTGAGGGGGGCCTGGCTGAGGGGGGCCTGGTTGAGGGGGTCCATGCTGAGGGGGGCCTGGTTGAGGGGGTTCTGGCTGATTGGGGCCTGGTTGAGGGGGGGCCTGGCTGAGGGGGGGCCTGGCTGAGAGGGGACCTGGCTGAGGGGAGGCCTGGCTGAGGGGGGGCCTGGCTGAGGGGGTCCATGCTGAGGGGGGCCTGGTTGAGGGGGTCCTGGCTGAGAGGGGACCTGGCTGGGGGGGGGGGGGGGGGGGTCCTGGGTGAGTGAGGGGGGCCTGGCTGAGGGGGTCCTGGCTGAGGGGGGCCCGGCTGAGGGGGTCCTGGTTGAGGGGGGGCCTGTCTGAGGGGGGGTCCTGGCTGAGGGGGGCCTGGTTGAGGGGGTCCATGCTGAGGGGGGCCTGGTTGAGGGGGTTCTGGCTGATTGGGGCCTGGTTGAGGGGGGGCCTGGCTGAGGGGGGGCCTGGCTGAGAGGGGACCTGGCTGAGGGGGGGCCTGGCTGAGGGGGGGCCTGGCTGAGGGGGTCCATGCTGAGGGGGGCCTGGTTGAGGGGGTCCTGGCTGAGAGGGGACCTGGCTGGGGGGGGGGGGGGGGTCCTGGGTGAGTGAGGGGGGCCTGGCTGAGGGGGTCCTGGCTGAGGGGGGCCCGGCTGAGGGGGTCCTGGTTGAGGGGGGGCCTGTCTGAGGGGGGGTCCTGGCTGAGGGGGGCCTGGTTGAGGGGGGGCCTGGCTGAGGGGGGGCCTGGCTGAGGGGGGGCCTGGCTGAGGGGGTCCTGGCTGAGGGGGGCCTGGCTGAGGGGGTCCTGGTTGAGGGGGGGCCTGGCTGAGGGGGGCCTGGCTGAGGGGGGTCCTGGCTGAGGGGGGCCTGGCTGAGGGGGGCCTGGCTGAGGGGGGCCTGGCTGAGGGGGGTCCTGGCTGAAGGGGGCCTGGTTGATGGGGGTCCTGGCTGAGGGGGTCCTGGTTCAGGGGGTCCTGGCTGAGGGGGTCCTGGCTGAGGGGGGCCTGGCTGAGGGGGGCCTGGTTGAGGGGGTCCTGGCTGAGGGGGTCCTGGCTGAGGGGGTCCTGGCTGAGGGGGGATCTGGCTGAGCGGGGTCCTGGCTGAGGGGGGCCTGGTTGAGGGGGTCCTGGCTGAGGATATCCTGGCTGAGGGGGTCCTGGCTGAGGGGGGTCTGGTTGAGGGGGTCCTGGCTGAGGGGGTCCTGGCTGAGGAGGTCCTGGCTGAGGGGGGTCTGGCTGAGGGGGTCGTGGCTGAGGGGGTCCTGGCTGAGGGGGTCCTGGCTGAGCGGGGATCTGGCTGAGCGGGGTCCTGGCTGAGGAGGTCCTGGCTGAGGGGGGCCTGGTTTAGGGGGTCCTGGCTGAGGGGGCCGTGGCTGAGGGGGGCCTGGCTGAGGGAGGTCCTGGCTGAGGGGGTCCTGGCTGAGGGGGGCCTGGTTGAGGGGGTCCTGGCTGAGGGGGCCGTGGCTGAGGGGGGCCTGGCTGAGGGAGGTCCTGGCTGAGGGGGTCCTGGCTGAGGGAGGACCTGGCTGAGGGGGCCGTGGCTGAGGGGGTCCTGCCTGAGGGGGTCCTGGCTGAGGGGGTCCTGGCTGAGGGGGTCCTGGCTGAGGGGGGGCCTGGCTGAGGGGGTCCTAGTTGAGGGGGGTCCTGGCTGAGGGCGTCCTGGCTGAGGGGGGCCTGGTTGAGGGGGGGTCCTGGCTGAGGGGGTCGTGGCTGAGGGGGTCCTGGCTGAGGGGGGCCTGGTTGAGGGGGTCCTGGCTGAGGGGGTCGTGGCTGATTTGGTCCTGGCTGAGGGGGGCCTGGCTGAGGGGGGTCCTGGCTGAGGGGGGCCTGGCTGAGGGGGGCCTGGCTGAGGGGGTCCTGGCAGAAGGGGGCCTGGTTGAGGGAGGACCTGGCTGAGGGGGGCCTGGCTGAGGGGGTCTTGGCTGAGGGGGGTCCTGGCTGAGGGGGTCCTGGCTGAGGGGGTCCTGGCTGAGGGGGGCCTGGTTGAGGGGGTCCTGGCTGAGGGGGTCGTGGCTGAGCTGGTCCTGGCTGAGGGGGGCCTGGCTGAGGGGGGCCTGGCTGAACGGGGCCTGGCTGAGGGGGTCCTGGCTGAGGGGGTCGTGGCTGAGGTGGTCCTGGCTGAGGGAGGACCTGGCTGAGGCGGGCCTGGCTGAGGGGGTCGTGGCTGAGGTGGTCCTGGCTGAGGGAGGACCTGGCTGAGGGGGGTCCTGGCTGAGGGGGGCCTGGCTGAGGGAAGACCTGGCTGAGGTGTACAGAATAATGAGGTGCATAGATAGGCTGAATAGGAAAAAAACCTTTCCCCTTAGTTGAAGATCAATAACCAGGGGGCAGAGATTTAAGGCTTCGTGGGGATTTGAGGAAATACCTTTTCACCCAGAAGATGATGGGAATCTGGAACTCGCTGCCTGAGAGGGCGGTAGAGTTGGGAACCCTCACAACATTGAACAAGTATTTAGGTGAGCTTTTGAAATTCCATAACACACAAGGCCGAGTGTTGGAAATGGGATCAGAGTGATTAGGGTGCTTGGTGGCCAGTGCAGACATGATGGGCCGAAGGGCCTCTTTCTGTGCTGCAAAGGTCGATGACTCGATGATATGAATGTGAGTTGCCACTTGTCATCCCAAGTGTGAATGTTGTCCAGGTCTTGCTGCATATGGGTATGGACAGCTTCAATATGTGAGCAGTGCTGATCATTGGGCAGAAATAGAACTTAGAACCGTACAGCACAGGACATGCCCTTCAGCCCACGATGTTGTGCCGACCATTTATCCTAATCTAAGATCAACCTAACCTACACCCCTTCAATTTACTGCTGTCCATGTGCCTGTCTAAGAGTCGCTTAAATGTCCCCAATGACTCAGACTCCACCACCTCTGCTGGCAGTGCATTCCACACACCCACCACTCTCTGTGTAAAGAACCGACCTCTGACATCTCCCCTATACCTTCTTCCAACCACCTTAAAATTCTGTCCCCTTGTGACAGCCATTTCCATCCTGGGGAGAAGTCTCTGGCTATCCACTCTATCCATGCCTCTCATCACCTTGTACACCTCTATCAAGTCACCTCTCTTCCTTCTTCGCTCCAGTGAGAAAAGCCCTAGCTCCCTCAACCTTTCTTCATAAGACATGTCCTCCAGTCCAGGCAGCATCCTGGTAAATCTCCTCTGTACCCTCTCCAAAGCATCCACATCCTTCCTATAATGAGGCGACCAGAACTGGACACAATATTCCAAGTGTGGTCTAACTAGAGTTTTATAAAGCTGCAGCAAAACCTCTCGGCTCTTAAACTCAATCCCCCTGTTAATGAAAGCCAGTACACCATACGCCTTCTTAACAACCCTATCAACCTGGGTGGCAACTTTGAGGGATCTATGTTCGTGGACCCCAAGATCCCTCTGTTCCTCCACACTTCCAAGAATCCTGCCTTTAACCCTGTATTCAGCATTCAAATTCGACTTTCCAAAATGAATCACTTCACATTTATCAAGATTGAACTCCTTCTGCCACTTCTCAGCCCAGCTCTGCATCCTGTCAATGTCCTGTTGTAATCTGCAACAACCCTCAACACTATCTACAACTCCACCAACCTTCGTGTCGTCGGCAAACTTACTAACCCACCCTTCCACTTCCTCATCCAAGTCATTTATAAAAACTACAAAGAGCAGAGGTCCCAGAACAGATCCCCGCGGGACACCACTGGTCACCGACCTCCAGGCGGAATACTTTCCATCCACTACCACTCGCTGTCTTCTTTCGGCCAGCCAATTCTGTATCCAGACAGCCACATTTCCCTGCACCCCATGCCCCCTAACTTTCTGAATGAGCCTACCATGGGGAACCTTATCAAATGCCTTACTGAAATCCATATACACCACATCCACTTCCCAACCTTCATCAATGTGTCTCGTCACATCCTCAAAGAATTCAATGAGGCTTGTGAGGCATGACCTGCCCCTCATAAAGCCATGCTGACTATCTTTAATCAAACTATGTTTTTCTAAATAATCATAAATCCGATCTCTCAGAATCCTTTCCAATATGTTGCTCACCATAGACGTAAGACTGATGGGTCTGTAATTCCCAGGGAGTTCCCTATTCCCTTTCTTGAACAGGGGAACAACATTCGCCTCCCTCCAATCATCCGGTACTACTCCAGTGGAGAGCGAGGATGCAAAGTTAATCGCGAACAGCGCAGAAATCTCCTCCCTCGCTTCCGTAGTAACCTTGGGTATATCCCATCAGGCCCAGGGGACTTATCTATCCTGATGCTTTTCAAAATTTCCAGCACATCCTCCTTCTTAATATCAACCTGTTTGAGCCTATTAACCTGGTTCACACTGTTCTCATGGGCAACAAGGTCCCTCTCTCTCGTGAATACTGAAGCAAAGTATTCATTTAGGGCCTTCCCCATCTATTCAGACTCTAGGCACAAGTTCCCTGCACTATCCCTGATCGTCCCGACTCTCACTCTGATCATCCTCTTATTTCTCACATAAGTGTGGAACACTTTGGGATTTTCCCTAATCCTTCCCGCCAGGGCTTTTTCGTGCCCCCTTCTAGCTCTCCTCAGTCCATTTTGGAGTTCTTTCCTGGCTACCTTGTAACCCTCTAGAACCGAGTCAGATCCTTGCTTCCTCAACCTTATGTATTCCTCAACCTTATTTTCCTTCTTCCTCTTGACTAGAAGCTCCACTTCTCTTGTCATCCAAGGCTCCTTCACCTTACCATTCCTTCCTCGTCTCAGTGGGACAAAACTATCCAGCACTCGCAGCAAGGGCTCCTTAAACAATCCCCACATTACTGTTGTGCATTTCCTCAAGAACAATTGTTCCCACTTTATGCTCCTCAGCTCCTGTCTAATAGCAATATAATTTCCCCTTTCCCAATTAAATACCTTCCCGTACTGCCTGTTCCTATCCCTCTCCATGACTATGGTAAAGGTCAAGGAGTTGTGGTCACTGTCACCGAAATGCTCTTCCACCGAGACATCTGACACCTGGTCTGGTTCGTTGCCGAGCACCAAGTCCAATATGGCCTCTCCCTTAGTCAGACAATCTACACATTGAGTCAGGAATCCTTCCTGTACATACCTGACAAAATCTGCTCCATCCAAACCATTTGCAGTAAGGAGGTTCCAGTCAATATTAGGGAAGTTGAAGTAACCCATGGCAACAACTCTGTTACTTCTCCACCTTTCCAAGATCTGCCACCCAATCTGTTCCTCCATGTCTCTGCTGCTTTTGGAGGGCCTATAGAAAACTCCCAATAAAGTGACTGCTCTTTTCTTGTTTCTGACTTCCCCCCCATACTGACTCAGTAGACAAATCCTCCCCTACTACCTCCTTTGCTGCAGCTGTGATGCACTCCCTAATTAACAGTGCCACTCCCCCTTCCTCTTTTACCTCCCTCCCTATTCCTCTGAAAATATCTAAACCCCGGAACATCTAACAACCATTCCTGCCTCTGTGAAATCCATGTCTCCGTAATGGCCACAACATCGCAGTTCCAAGTACTGATCCATGTTCTAAATTCATCTCCCTTATTCCTGACACTCCTTGCATTGAAACAGATACACTTTAACCCATTCCACTGAGTGTAATTTTGCCCTATCAACTGTCTATCCTTCCTCACAGACTGGCTGCAGACTATTTCTGTCTGTTCAACAGCTACCCTATCCTCTGATCCATAACTCTGGTTCCCATCCCCCTGCCAAACTAGTTTAAACCCCCCGAAGAGCTCTAGCAAACCTCCCACCCAGGATATTGGTGCCCCTCCAGTTTAGATGCAATCCGTCCTTCATGTACAGGTACCTACTTCCCCAGAAGATATCCCAATGATCCACATATCTGAAGTCTTCCCTCCTGCACCAGCCCTGTATCCATGTGTTCAGCTGCACTCGCTCCGTTCCTTGCCTCACTTGCACGTGGCACCGGTAGAAATCCTATGAACATTCCCATTTCTGGTCTGATGATGCAGGGAAGGTCATTATGAAGCAGTTGACGGTGGTTGGGCCTCAGTCACTATGCTGAGGAACTCCTGCAGCTCGGTCCCAGTACTGAGATGAAGTTGACTCATGCATGCCCACGAAATGGCCGCTCAGTTGTATCAAACCGCTACAGAAAATTGGATCAGGAATGAAACTGGGCAGATGACCCACCGTCGACCTAGATACCGGGAACAATAAAGGCAAACCCAGCCCTGCGACACTGCAAAGTTCTCCTTACTACCCTGCGACACTGCAAAGTTCTCCTTACTACCCTGCAACACCGCAAAGATCTCCTTATTACCCAGCGACACCGCAAAGTTCTCCTTATTACCCTGCGACACCGCAAAGATCTCCTTATTACCCTGCGACACCGCAAAGATCTCCTTATTACCCTGCGACACTGCAAAGTTCTCCTTATTACCCTGCGACACCGCAAAGATCTCCTTATTACCCTGCGACACCGCAAAGATCTCCTTATTACCCTGCGACACTGCAAAGTTCTCCTTATTACCCTGCGCCACCGCAAAGATCTCCTTATTACCCTGCAACACTGCAAAGATCTCCTTACTACCCTGTGACACAGCAAGATCTCCTTACTACCCTGCAACACTGCAAAGATCTCCTTATTACCCTGCAACACCGCAAAGTTCTCCTTACTACCCTGCGACACTGCAAAGTTCTCCTTATTACCCTGCGACACTGCAAAGTTCTCCTTATTACCCTGCGCCACCGCAAAGATCTCCTTACTACCCTGCAACACTGCAAAGATCTCCTTACTACCCTGTGACACAGCAAAGATCTCCTTATTACCCTGCAACACCGCAAAGATCTCCTTACTACCCTGCAACACTGCAAAGATCTCCTTACTACCCTGCGGCACTGCAAAGATCTCCTTACTACCCTGCGACACTGCAAAGATCTCCTTATTACCCTGCGACACAGCAATGATCTCCTTATTACCCTGCGACACTGCGAAGTTCTCCTTATTACCCTGCGCCACCGCAAAGATCTCCTTACTACCCTGCAACACTGCAAAGATCTCCTTACTACCCTGTGACACAGCAAAGATCTCCTTACTACCCTGCAACACTGCAAAGATCTCCTTATTACCCTGCAACACTGCAAAGATCTCCTTACTACCCTGCGGCACTGCAAAGATCTCCTTACTACCCTGCGGCACTGCAAAGATCTCCTTACTACCCTGCGACACTGCAAAGATCTCCTTATTACCATCTGCGACACCGCAAAGATCTCCTTATTACCCTGCGACACCGCAAAGATCTCCTTATTACCCTGCGACACTGCAAAGATCTCCTTACTACCCTGCGACACTGCAAAGTTCTCCTTATTACCCTGCGCCACCGCAAAGATCTCCTTACTACCCTGCAACACTGCAAAGATCTCCTTACTACCCTGTGACACAGCAAAGATCTCCTTACTACCCTGCAACACTGCAAAGATCTCCTTATTACCCTGCAACACCGCAAAGATCTCCTTACTACCCTGCAACACTGCAAAGATCTCCTTACTACCCTGCGGCACTGCAAAGATCTCCTTATTACCATCTGCGACACCGCAAAGATCTCCTTATTACCCTGCGACACCGCAAAGATCTCCTTATTACCCTGCGACACTGCAAAGATCTCCTTACTACCCTGCGACACTGCAAAGTTCTCCTTATTACCCTGCGACACTGCAAAGTTCTCCTTATTACCCTGCGCCACCGCAAAGATCTCCTTACTACCCTGCAACACTGCAAAGATCTCCTTACTACCCTGTGACACAGCAAAGATCTCCTTACTACCCTGCAACACTGCAAAGATCTCCTTATTACCCTGCAACACCGCAAAGATCTCCTTACTACCCTGCAACACTGCAAAGATCTCCTTACTACCCTGCGACACTGCAAAGATCTCCTTACTACCCTGCGACACTGCAAAGATCTCCTTATTACCATCTGCGACACTGCAAAGATCTCCTTACTACCATCTGCAACACTAATAAGATCTCCTTACTACCCTGCGACACTGCAAAGATCTCCTTACTACCTTGCGACACTGCAAAGATCTCCTTATTACCCTGTGACACTGCAAAGATCTCCTTACTACCCTGCGACACCGCAAAGATCTCCTTACTACCATCTGCAACACTGCAAAGATCTCCTTACTACCCTGCGACACTGCAAAGATCTCCTTATTACCCTGCAACACTGCAAAGATCTCCTTATTACCCTGCGACACTGCAAAGATCTCCTTATTACCCTGCAACACTGCAAAGATCTCCTTACTACCCTGCGACACTGCAAAGATCTCCTTACTACCTTGCGACACTGCAAAGATCTCCTTATTACCCTGCAACACTGCAAAGTTCTCCTTATTACCCTGCGACACTGCAAAGATCTCCTTACTACTCTGCAACACTGCAAAGTTCTCCTTACTACCCTGCAACACTGCAAAGATCTCCTTACTACCCTGCGACACAGCAAAGTTCTCCTTATTTCCCTGCAACACTGCAAAGATCTCCTTACTACCCTGCAACACTGCAAAGATCTCCTTACTACCCTGCGACACAGCAATGATCTCCTTATTACCCTGCGACACTGCAGAGTTCTCCTTATTACCCTGCGACACTGCAAAGATCTCCTTACTACCCTGCGACACTGCAAAGATCTCCTTACTACCCTGCGACACTGCAAAGATCTCCTTATTTCCCTGCAACACTGCAAATATCTCCTTACTACCCTGCGACACTGCAAAGATCTCCTTATTACCCTGCGACACTGCAAAGTTCTCCTTATTACCCTGCAACACTGCAAAGATCTCCTTAATACCTTGCGACACTGCAAAGATCTCCTTACTACCCTGCGACACTGCAAAGATCTCCTTACTACCCTGCGACACTGCAAAGTTCTCCTTATTACCCTGCGACACTGCAAAGATCTCCTTACTCCCCTGTGACACAGCAAAGATCTCCTTACTCCCCTGTGACACTGCAAAGATCTCCTTACTACCCTGCGACACTGCAAAGTTCTCCTTATTACCCTGCGACACTGCAAAGTTCTCCTTATTACCCTGCGACACTGCAAAGATCTCCTTACTCCCCTGTGACACAGCAAAGATCTCCTTACTACCCTGCAACACTGCAAAGTTCTCCTTATTACCCTGCGACACTGCAAAGTTCTCCTTATTACCCTGCGACACTGCAAAGATCTCCTTATTACCCTGCAACACTGCAAAGATCTCCTTACTACCCTGCAACACTGCAAAGTTCTCCTTATTACCCTGCGACACTGCAAAGACCTCCTTACTACCCTGCGACACTGCAAAGATTTCCTTACTACCCTGCGACACTGCAAAGTTCTCCTTACTATCCTACGACACTGCAAAGATTTCCTTACTACCCTACGACACTGCAAAGTTCTCCTTACTACCATCTGCGACACTGCAAAGATCTCCTTATTACCCTGCGACACCGCAAAGATCTCCTTACTACCCTGCAACACTGTAACGTTCTCCTTACTACCCTGCGACACTGCAAAGATCTCCTTATTACCCTGCGACGCTGCAAAGATCTCCTTACTACCCTGCGACACTGCAAAGATCTCCTTATTACCCTGCGACGCTGCAAAGATCTCCTTACTACCCTGCGACACTGTAAAGTTCTCCTTACTGCCCTGCGACAGATAGATTGTGAGGTCTTGCAGTTTTAACTAACATGGCAGGCGTTGCATTGTTTATTGAAGAAAATATCGATACAATATTGAGGAAAGATGATGTGGAATCTGTCTGGGTGGAGTTAAGAAACACCAAGGGGCAAAAAACATTTGTAGGGGTAGTATACAGACCCCCAAACTGCAATGGTAATGTTAGGAATAGCATTATATATTGGAATAGCATTAGATATCAGAATACATGGGTGGCATGGTAGCACAGTGGTTGGCACTGTTGCTTCACAGCGCGGGCCCAGTTTTGATTCCCAGCTTCGGTCACTGTCTGTGCGGAGTCTGCACGCTCGCCCCGTGTGTGCGGGGTTTCCTCCGGGTGCTCCGGTTTCCTCCTACAAGTCCCGAAAGATGTGCTGTTAGGTGAATTGGACATTCTGAATTCTCCCTCTGTGACCCGAACAGGTGCTGGAATGTGGCGACTAGGGGCTTTTCACAGTAACTTCATTGCAGTGTTAATGTAAGCCGACTTGTGACACTAATAAAGATTATTATTATTAGACAGAAAATCAGAGATACATGATAAAGGAACATCTCTGATTATGGGTGATTTAATCTGCGTATAGTTTGGGTGGCTCACATTAGTCACAGTACAATAGAGGAGGAATTTCTGGAGTGTGTACGGGATGGTTTTCTGGACCGATAGGTTGAGGAACCAATAAGGGAACAGACCATCTTGGACTGGATGCTGTGCAATGGGAAAGGTTTGGTTGGCAACCTGGTTGTGAGAGAATCCTTGGGGATGAGTGCCCATCATATGGTAGAATTCTTTATCAAGGTGGATAGTGAGGTAGTTGATTCTGAGACCAGGGTCCTGAACCTCAGTAAAGGTAAACTATGATAGTACGAGGCATGAGCTGGCTATGACGGACTGGGAAACATTACTGAAAGGAAGGACAGTGGACAGACAATGGCAGCATTCAAGGAACGAGTAGGTGAACTCTAATAGTTGTTTATTCCTATTTGGCGCAAGAGTAGAAAGGAACTGTGGCCAAACCATGGCTTACAAGGGAAATTAGAGATAGTGTTAGATTCAAAGAAGAGACAAACAAATTAGCAAGAAAAAACAATTGAGCTGGGGATTGGGAACAGTTTAAAATTCAGCATAGGCAGACCAAGGGATTGGATTGGATTGGTTTATTGTCATGTGTACCGAGTTACAGTGACAAGTATTATCCTGCGTACAGCTCAGACAGATCATTCCGTACTGAAAATAAAATAAATACAGGGCAAACATAAAATACACAGTGTAAATACATAGACACAGGCATCGGATGAAAAGAGAAAGGTCAGTGATAATGTTAGTGTTAGAATTAAGTTTGAAGAGATTAGTACTTTTATTGTAGAAGTAGGAAGAGGATCTGTGTGAGAGAGCTCGCAGAGAGTCACCATGCACTGGCGCCATCTTGGTGATAAGATTGATTAAGATGGGGAAAATTTGAAAGTAAACTAGAAGGGAACATAAAAACTGACTGCAAAAGGTTCTATAGATATTTAAAGTCAAAAAGATTGATAAAACCATTAGACATTGGAGCAGAATTAGGCCACTCGGCCCATCGAGTCTGCTCCACCATTCAATCATGGCTGATATGTTTCTCATCCCCATTCTCCTGCCTTCTCCCCATAACCCCTGATCCCCTTATTAATCAAGAACCTATCTATCTCTGTCTTGAAGACACTCAATGATTTGGCCTCCACAGCCTTCTGCGGCAAAGAGTTCCACAGATTCACCACCCTCTGGCTGAAGAAATTCCTCTTCATCTCTGTTTTAAAGGATCGTCCCTTTAGTCTGAGATTGTGTCCTCTGCTTCTAGTTTTTTCAAACATGTGGAAAAATCTGTTATATTACTTTTTAAAAATAAATTTAGAATCCCCAATTCATTTTTTCCAATTTAAGGGGCAATTTAGCGTGGCCAATCCACCTACCCTGCACATCTTTGGGTTGTGGGGGCGAAACCCACGCAAACACGGGGAGAATGTGCAAACTCCACACGGACAGTGACCCAGAGCTGGGATCGAACCTGGGACCTCAGCGCCATGAGACTGCAGTGCTACCACTGCGCCACCATGCTGCCCTATCTGTTATGTTACTTGGAGTAATATATGTTACTCATTTGTTTATGCTGAGTTGCTCTTAACTTTGATGATGATGAATACTCAAAGTTGTCCAGTGATAACAAATAATTAATTGAGTAACTAATCAATTAATTTGCGAGTTCGATTCTTCAATACTTTTACTTTTACTGTAGTTAAATTAAACAAGATAGAATTAGATTAACTATGAATATTATACTTTGCACTCTGAGCTAACTATACTTCTGTTCTCTAGTCACAACATACCCGAAGAGAGCGGGAAAACAGTTTGAGCTTGCATTTATACTCCCTGTTAGTGTTGTCCTCTAGTGATCTTCTAACTGTACTGACTACACATTAACCCATCATGTATGTACATATACAGAGATCACTACATCCCCCTTTTTTTGTGATACATATTGGGCGGGATTCACCGAGCCGGCGTCGGATCGGAGAATCGGCGGGGACGCGGGAGATTCCCGCCACGCCGCTCCGACGGCGGGACGCGAATCTCCAGCAACCGGAGAATGGATGCCAATCGCGTCCGTGCGGTCGCCATGGTGCCGGTCGGGTGCCGCTGAAAGAGGCCCCTGCGGCAAATCTCTGCGGGCGACCGGCAGAACATTCACCGAGTACCGCCGGCATGGTTCCAACCTGGTACCACCCGGCGGGAGCTCGGATCCGCGGCCGCGCTGGTTGTCCGGGGGGGGGGGGGGGGGGTATCTGACTCCGGGGGTGCCTCCACGGCGTCTAGGCTCGCGATCGGGGGCTTCCGATCGGCAGGCGCCTGTGATCTGGAGGGGGCCTACCTCATTCCGCACGGGCCCGCTGTAGATCTCCGGCATGTTGCTCCGAACCAGCACGGAGACGGCCACCACGCGCATGCACCGGCATGGAGACGGCCACCATGGCATGCACCGGCACGGAGACGGCCACCATGTGCATGCACCGGCATGGAGACGGCCACCATGGCATGCACCGGCATGGAGATGGCCACCACGCGCATGCACCGGCATGGAGACGGCCACCCATGCACCGGCATGGAGACGGCACCACCATGCACCGGCATGGAGATGGCCACCACCGCATGCACCGGCATGGAGACGGCCACCACGCGCATGCGCCAGCACGGAGACGGCCACCACGTGCATGCACCGGCATGGAGACGGCCACCATGCACCGCATGGAGACCCACCGCATGCACCGGCATGGAGATGGCCCCACGCCATGCCCGGCATGGAGAAGGCCCACGCGCATGCACCGGCATGGAGACGGCCACCACGCGCATGCGCCAGCACGGAGACGGCCACCACGTGCATGCACCGGCATGGAGACGGCCACCATGGCATGCACCGGCATGGAGATGGCCACCACGCGCATGCACCGGCATGGAGACGGCCACCATGGCATTGCACCGGCATGGAGATGGCCACCACGCGCATGCCACCGGCATGGAGAACGGCCACCGCGCGCATGCGCCAGCACGGAGACGGCCACCACGTGCATGCACCGGCATGGAGACGGCCACCATGGCATGCACCGGCATGGAGACGGCAACCACGTGCATGCACCGGCATGGAGACGGCCACCACGCGCATGCACCGGCATGGAGACGGCCACCACGCGCATGCGCCGGCACGGAGACGGCCACCATGGCAGGCACCGGCATGGAGATGGCCACCATGGCATGCACTGGCACGGAGACGGCCACCATGTGCATGCACCGGCATGGAGACGGCCACCATGGCATGCACCGGCATGGAGACGGCCACCATGGCATGCGCCGGCACGGAGACGGCCACCATGGCATGCACCGGCATGGAGATGGCCACCATGGCATGCACCGGCACGGGGACGGCCACCACGTGCATGCACCGGCATGGAGACGGCCACCATGGCATGCACTGGCACGGAGACGGCCACCATGGCATGCACCGGCATGGAGACGGCCACCATGGCATGCACCGGCATGGAGACGGCCACCATGGCATGCACCGGCATGGAGACGGCCACCATGGCATGCACTGGCACGGAGACGGCCACCATGGCATGCACCGGCATGGAGACGGCCACCACGCGCATGCGCCAGCACGGAGACGGCCACCACGTGCATGCACCGGCATGGAGACGGCCACCATGGCATGCACCGGCATGGAGACGGCAACCACGTGCATGCACCGGCATGGAGACGGCCACCACGCGCATGCACCGGCATGGAGACGGCCACCACGCGCATGCGCCGGCACGGAGACGGCCACCATGGCATGCACCGGCATGGAGATGGCCACCATGGCATGCACTGGCACGGAGACGGCCACCATGTGCATGCACCGGCATGGAGACGGCCACCATGGCATGCACCGGCATGGAGACGGCCACCATGGCATGCGCCGGCATGGAGACGGCCACCACGCGCATGCGCCGGCACGGAGACGGCCACCATGGCATGCACCGGCATGGAGATGGCCACCATGGCATGCACCGGCACGGAGACGGCCACCACGTGCATGCACCGGCATGGAGACGGCCACCATGGCATGCACTGGCACGGAGACGGCCACCATGGCATGCACCGGCATGGAGACGGCCACCATGGCATGCACCGGCATGGAGACGGCCACCATGGCATGCACCGGCATGGAGACGGCCACCATGGCATGCACTGGCACGGAGACGGCCACCATGGCATGCACCGGCATGGAGACGGCCACCACGCGCATGCACCGGCATGGAGATGGCCACCACGCGCATGCGCCGACGTGGAGACGGCCACCACGCGCATGCACCGGCATGGAGATGGCCACCATGGCATGCACTGGCACGGAGACGGCCACCACGTGCATGCACCGGCATGGAGACGGCCACCACGCGCATGCACCGGCATGGAGATGGCCACCATGGCATGCACTGGCACGGAGGTGGCCACCATGGCATGCGCCGGCACGGAGGTGGCCACCATGGCATGCGCCGGCACGGAGACGGCACCATGGCAATGCGCCGCATGGAGACGGCAGCCACGTGCATGCACCAGCATGGAGACGGCCACCATGGCATGCACCGGCATGGAGACGGCAGCCACATGCATGCACCAGCATGGAGACGGCCACCATGGCATGCGCCGGCACGGAGACGGCAGCCACGTGCATGCGCTGGCACGGAGACGGCCACCATGGCATGCGCCGGCATGGAGACGGCAGCCACGTGCATGCACCGGCATGGAGACGGCCACCATGGCATGCACCGGCATGGAGATGGCCACCATGGCATGCGCCGGCACGGAGACGGCCACCATGGCATGCGCTGGCATGGAGACGCAACCTCGTGCATGCGCTGGGCATTGAGACGGCAGCCACGTGCATGCGCCGGCATGGAGACGGCAGCCACATGCATGCGCTGGCACGGAGACGGCAACCATGTGCATGCGCCGGCATGGAGACGGCAACCACGTGCATGCACCGGCACGGAGATGGCCACCATGTGCATGCACGACGCGGAGACGGCCACCACGCGCATGCGCCGATGCGGAGACGGCAACCACACGCATGCGCCGGCATGGAAACGGCAAGCACGCTCATGCGCCTCCACCGGCAACCATGCACGTGCACCGGCGCAGAGATGGCCGCCACGCGCATGTGCAGACCAATGCCGGCCATGCAGGGCTGCATTCCAGCGCCGGAGCAGCGCACAGCCGTGCTAGCCCCCTGAAGACCGCTGAATTGCTGGGCCAGGAGGCCCATTGACGCCGGCGTCAATACATGGCCGGGATTTCAGAGAATCCCGCCCATTGTCCATATGTTGTAAAGAAAATTGTTCATAAAGAAGCAATGCAGTTTGCAATGCATTATACAGAGGCAATGAATCAATCAGTTCAATTATTACAAATTTAAACTATTGGGTTTACGTCGTCTTCTGCTTGATCTCCTTGGTTGATGGAGTAGTTGAGGTTTTAATGTCCTTCTGATCAATGTCAGCGAGTTTTTGATATTCAAATGCTGCTGGGTGAGTGATTCATGTAAATTCAATGTGGGAAAGACAGGTTTAGGAATTTGTATTTGTAATAGATCTCGTCGATTTCGTCAAAGTAGCACAGCCTCTGCAGACTTGATAATATATGAATGTGGCGCTGCTTGTCTGATTACTGTGGCGCTTTGAGACCCTCCTCCTTCTGGATGTTGAAGTCGAACAATATCATCTTGTGTTAGCGGTTTCAGTGGAATCACATGTAGATCATAATACTGTTGTTGTTTGTTGCGTTGTTGTTTGATCTTACTCAGTATACACGATTGATCTGGATTGCTGATTTGTATTGTGGGTAACGCTCTCACATCACGATTGAAAAGCATTTGAACCAGAGACGGCCCTGAGCTTAATGGTGAGGGTCCAGAGGAAAACAAAACCAAGCAGATGTCAGATTGCGAATCACTTGCCTTGCTTATGAGTTGCTTTACAGTGTGCACACCTTTCTCTACTTTGCCGTTTGATTGAGTAAAGTGTGGACACGAGGTGACATGGTTGAAATTACATCGTTTGGCATTATCAGACATAACCCTTTGTGGAATCCCATGTTTCGAAAATGTCTCCTTACAAGCCTTAATTACTGAACAAAAGGCACTGTTGCTAAATTTGCAGATGATACAAAGATATGTAGAGGGACAGGTAGTATTAAGGAAGCAGAGGGGCTGCAGAAGGACTTGGACAGGCTAGGAGAGTGGGCAATGAAGTGGCAGATGGAATACAATGACGAAAATGATCCAAAAATGTCATCACTTCAGGAAAGTTGGAGTAGTAGTGTATGATAGAAAGATAGATAGAGAAATACAGCACAGAACAGGCCCTTCGACCCACGATGTTGTGTCGAACTTTTGTCCTAGGGTAATCATAGAATTTTGGACACTAACGGCAATTTATCATGACCAATCCACCCAACCTGCACATCTTTGGACTGTGGGAGGAAACCGGAGTATCCGGAGGAAACCCACGCACACACGGGGAGGATGTGCAGACTCCACACAGACAGTGACCTAAGTCGAAATCGAACTTGGGACCCTGGAGCTGTGAAGCAATTGTGCTAACCACAATGCTACCGTGCTGCCCTTAAGAAGAAATTAATCAACACTCCATTATTCTACCCTATTCCATGTACCTATCCAATAGCCGCTTGAAGGTCCCTAACGTTTCCGACTCAACTACTTCCACAGGTAGTGCATTCCATGCCCCCACTACTCTCTGGGTAAAGAACCTACCTCTGACACCCCCCTTATATCTTCCACCATTTACCTTAAATTTATGTCCCCTTGTAATGGTTTGTTCCACCCGGGGAAAAAGTCTCTGACTGTCTACTCTATCTATTCCCCTGATCATCTTATAAACCTCTATCAAGTCGCCCCTCATCCTTCTCTGTTCTAATGAGAAAAGGCCTAGCACCCTCAACCTTTCCTCATAAGACCTACTCTCCATTCCAGGCAACATCCTGGTAAATCTCCTTTGCACCTTTGAAAATGAAAATCGCTTATTGTCACAAGTAGGCTTCAATGAAGTTACTGTGAAAAGCCCCTAGTCGCCACATTCCGGCGCCTGTCCGGGGAGGCTGGTACGGGAATCGAACCGTGCTGCTGCCTTGCTTGGTCTGCTTTAAAAGCCAGCGATTTAGCCGAGTGAGCTAAACCTGCCACCTTTTCCAAAGCTTCCACATCCTTCCTAAAATGAGGTGACCAGAACTGCACACAGTACTCCAAATGTGGCCTGACCAAGGTTTTGTACAGCTGCATCATCACCTCACGGTTCTTAAATTCAATCCCTCTGCTAATGAACGCTAGCACACCATAGGCCTTCTTCACAGCTCTATCCACTTGAGTGGCAACTTTCAAAGATCTATGAACATAGACCCCAAGATCTCTCTGCTCCTCTACATTGCCAAGAACCCTACCGTTAACCCTGTATTCCGCATTCATATTTGTCCTTCCAAAATGGACAACCTCACACTTGTCAGGGTTAAACTCCATCTTCCACTTCTCAGCCTAGCTCTGCATCCTATCTATGTCTCTTTGAAGCCGACAACAACCCTCCTCACTATCCACAACTCCACCAATCTTCGTATCATCTGTAAATTTACTGACCCACCCTTCAACTCCCTCATCCAAGTCGTTAATGAAAATCACAAACAGCAGAGGACCAGAACTGATCCCTGCGGTACGCCACTGGTAACTGGGCTCCAGGCTGAATATTTGCCATCCACCACCACTCTCTGTCTTCTATCGGTTAGCCAGTTCGTTATCCAACTGGCCAAATTTCCCAC
Organism: Scyliorhinus canicula; assembly: GCF_902713615.1. Classification (NCBI taxonomy): domain Eukaryota; kingdom Metazoa; phylum Chordata; class Chondrichthyes; order Carcharhiniformes; family Scyliorhinidae; genus Scyliorhinus; species Scyliorhinus canicula. The sequence continues at coordinate 957,217 of NC_052151.1, read as the reverse complement.
TATCCCATGCCTCCTTACTTTCTGCATAAGCCTACCATGGGGAACCTTATCAAATGCCTTACTAAAATCCATGTACACTACATCCACTGCTTTACCTTCATCCACATGCTTGGTCACCTCCTCAAAGACGTCAATAAGACTTGTAAGGCAAGACCTACCCCTCACAAATCCGTGCTGACTATCCCTAATCAAGCAGTGTCTTTCCAGATGCTCAGAAATCCTATCCCTCAGTACCCTTTCCATTACTTTGCCTACCACCGAAGTAAGACTAACTGGCCTGTTGTTCCCAGGGTTATCCCTATTCCCTTTTTTGAAAAGGGGCACGACATTCGCCACTCTCCAATCTCCTGGTACCACCCCTGTTGACAGCGAGGACAAAAAGATCATTGCCAACGGCTCTGCAATTTCATTTCTTGCTTCCCATAGAATCCTTGGATATATCCCATCAAGCCCGGGGGACTTGTCTATCCTCAAGTTTATCTCCTCGAGCTTACCAGTCTGTTTCACACTGTCCTATCCAACAATATGGCCCCTCTCATTTGTAAATACTGAAGAAAAATACTTGTTCAAGACCTCTCCTATCTCTTCAGACTCAATACACAATCTCCTGCTACTGTCCTTGATCGGACCTACCCTCGCTCTAGTCATTCTCATATTTCTCACATATGTGTAAAAGACCTTGGGGGTTTTCCTTGATCCTACCCGCCAAAGATTTTTCATTCCCTCTCTTAGCTCTCTTAATCCCTTTCTTCAGTTCCCTCCTGGCTATCTTGTATCCCTCCAGCGCCCTGTCTGAACCTTGTTTCCTCAGCCTTACATAAGTCTCCTTCTTCCTCTTAACAAGACATTCAACCTCTCTTGTCAACCATGGTTCCCTCACTCGACCATCTCTTCCCTGCCTGACAGGGACATACATATCAAAAACACGCAGTACCTGTTCCTTGAAAAAGTTCCACATTTCACTTGTGTCCTTCCCTGACAGCCTATGTTCCCAACTTATGCACTTCAGTTCTTGTCTGACAGCATTGTATTACCCTTCCCCCAATTGTAAACCTTGCCCTGTTGCACACACCTATCCCTCTCCATTACTAAAGTGAAAGTCACAGAATTGTGGTCACTACCTCCAAAATGCTCCCCCACTAACAAATCTATCACCTGCCCTGGTTCATTACCAAGTACTAAATCCAATATGGCCTCCCCTCTGGTCGGACAATCTACATACTGTGTTAGAAAAGCTTCCTGGACACACTGCACAAACACTACCCCATCCAAACTATTTGATCTAAAGAGTTTCCACTCAATGGTTGGGAAGTTGAAGTCACCCATGACTACTACCCTGTGACTTCTGCACCTTTCCAAAATCTGTTTCCCAATCTGTTCCTCCACATCTCTGCTGCTATTGGGGGGCCTATAGAAAACTCCCAACAAGGTGACTGCTCCTTTCCTATTTCTGACTTCAACCCATATTACCTCAGTAGGCAGATCCCCCTCGAACTGCCTTTCTGCAGCTGTTATACTATCTCTAATTAATAATGCCACCCCCCCACCTCTTTTACCATCCTCCCTAATCTTGTTGAAACATCTATAACCAGGGACCTCCAACAACCATTTCTGCCCCTCTTCTATCCAAGTTTCCGTGATGGCCACCACATCGTAGTCCCAAGTACCGATCCATGCCTTAAGTTCACCCACCTTATTCCTGATGCTTCTTGGATTGAAGTATACACACTTCAACCCATCTCCTTGCCTGCAAGTACTCTCCTTTGTCAGTGTTACCTTCCCCACTGCGTCACTACGTGCTTTGGCGTCCTGAATATCGGCTTCCTTATTTGCTGGACTACAAATCCGGTTCCCATTCCCCTGCCAAATTAGTTTAAACCCTCCCGAAGAGTACTAGAAAACCTCCCCCCCAGGATATTGGTGCCCCTCTGGTTCAGATGCAACCCGTCCTGCTTGTACAGGTCCCACCTTCCCCAGAATGCGCTCCAATTATCCAAATACCCGAAGCCTTCCCTCCTACGCCATTTCTGCAGCCACGTGTTCAACTGCATTCTCTCCCTATTCCTAGCCTCGCTATCATGTGGCACCGGCAACAAACCAGAGATGACAACTCTGTCTGTCCTGGCCTTTAACTTCCAGCCTAACTCCCTAAATTTGTTTATTACCTATGATGAGAAGATAGTCCCAACCTTTAGCATGAAACAAATTGATTTTGTCCACGGTGACGTAGCTATTTAATGTTGCTGCAGTGTCTCCTTACATTGTGTCGGTTGATGTTTTTGACACGTGGCACACATCATTACCATGTTGGTTATCTCTTTATTAATCCCAGGCCAATATACAGCCTGCCGTGCTCTTCTCTTGCATTTCTCGATTCCGAGATGTCCCTCGTGAATCTTGCTGAGCATCTCTGCCCTGAGTTAGCGGAATGACGATCTGGTCATTTCTGAGTAGCAGTCCATCCACTACGGTCAGTTCTGTCTGTATGTTTTGGAACTGTGGACAGTGTCCCTTTGGCCAACCATGCTGGAGATGATGTATTACTCAGAGCAAGGTCGCATCTTTTTGTGTCTCAAGACGAATTTGCTGCAGGTCTCGTCAGATGCCAGAATACTCTCCTTGTTGAGCTTCAATATCGGCAATGGATTCAGGAGGTGAGCTTTCAGTATTGATGGATCTACATAGTGTGTCGGCTATAATGAGGTCCTTTTCAGGAGTGTATACGAGTGTGAAGTCATACCTCCTCAACTTCATCATCATTCGTTGTAGGTGAGGAGTCATATTATTTAGGTTTCTTTCAATTATATTGACTAGTGGTCTGTGATCCGTTTCTACGATAAACGTAGGAAGCTCTTACACATAGTCGTGAAACTTTGATACACCTGTGATCAGGCCTTTTTCAATTTGTGCATACCTGCACTCTGTGGCTGTCATCGCTCTGAACGTGCATACTACTGAAACCCAGTCTGTTTGGTTGTCTTGTTGAAGAAGTACGGCACCGATTCCATCGTGACTGGCGTCGGTGGAGATCTTTGTAGGTCTGGTTGGATCAAAAAAAGTCAGAATTGGAGCTATCATCAGTTGATGCTTGAGGTCCACCCATTCGTCTTGGTGGCATGGACTCCATTCAAACTCTGTGGTCTTCCTGATTACGTTTCGTACAGCTGATGTCCTCGTTGACAAGTTGGATACGAACTTGCCGAAGAAGTTAATGAATCCTAGAAATCGAAGCACAGCTTTTTTATCTTTCAGCTGCTGCATGTTCTGGATTGCAGATATTTTTTCATTATCTGGCCTGATACCTTGAGCTGATTTTGTATCACCCAAGAAATTTAAAGATGAACACGCAAATGTACACTTTGATTGGTCGAGTTTCAGTCCATATTGGTGGGTTCTGTGAAACATTTTTCCTAATCTATCAATATGGTCTTCTTCCGTAGTCGATCAAATGATAATATCATCTTCATATACTCTGACACCTTCAATATCCTCTGTCACCTACTCCATGATTCTGTGAAAGATTTCGGAGGCTGAAATGATACTGAAAGGCATGCGGTTAAAACAGTAATATCCAAATGGAGTGTTGAACGTACAGAGCAATTTGCTTGAATCATCTAGCTGCATCTGCCAGAAACCTTGTGAAGCATCGAGCTTGGTAAAAATGCCAGTGTTTGCCACCTGACAAGTTATCTCCTCTCGCTTGGGGATAGGGTAGTGTTCCCTCGGATATTCTTGTTTAGATCTTTGGGATCTATACAGATTCTGAGATCACCTGATGGTTTCCTGACGCAGGCGAACAAGCTGACCCAGTCAGTCGGTTGCGTGACTCTGGAGATGATTCCTTGAGTCTGTAATCGTTGTAATTCTGCTTTCAGCCTTTCACGAAGAGGAGCTGGAACCCTCCTTGGCGGATGAATGACGGGTTTTGCATCCTTCTTGAGCAAAATGTTGTATTGGTATGGTAACGTACCCATACCTAAAAATGCATCAGGGTATTCACTAAGCAGTTGCTGGATGTCATCGTTCAACCTTGATGTGTCTTTTGTATTCATGAAGGTTCTTTGGACAAGCCGCAAGTCCTTGCAGGCTTGAGCACCTAACAATGAAGATTTCTGGTCATCCACGATCTCGAACCGTCATACTTTCTTGACCTTCTTATTGACTACTTTCAAATGGCACAATCCTCTTGAAGCAATCTGGTTGCCATTGTAGTCTTTCAACTTGCATGCAACAGGTATCATCTCGTGTTCCTCTGGAATTGATGTGAGATCTTTGCTTGTCATCAATTTTGCCGAAGTACCAGTGTCAAGTTTGAATAGTATTGGGCAATTATTCACTTGCACTGTCGATGTCCATTCACTGTTGGAGTCGATGGAATTTATTTGTTGATGAACCTTGGTCGTTGCTTGAAGTTCCTCCACTGTATCTATGATTCCTACGACGAACGTGTTCTCCAAGGAAAAATAATCCTCTTTGTCTGAAAAAGCTTTCTTAGATTTGTGATTCTCCATCTTATCAATGCTGCGAATATTGATATATTGTTGTTTCTGTGTTAGAGCCTGATATATCGCTCGTAACTTGCATTGGGAAGCTAAATGGTTAAGCTTGGAGCACTTTAAACATCTTTTTCCTTGTGCAGGACATTTCACATTTAAGTGGGCGTTACTACATCGGTAGCAGGTCATGACGTTGTCTCTCTTGACGCATGATGCACGTTTGCACATGCACATACTTCTTCTCTTGAGCCCTGCATCTTTGAACGAACTGCGCATGTCCCAGGCTGGAGTGTGCGCACGCAACATTAGCTATGAGGAGCGGTTGAATAAACTCGGTTTGTTCTCACTGGAACGACGGAGGTTGAGGGGCGACCTGATAGAGGTGTACAAAATTATGAGGGGCATAGACAGAGTGGATAGTCAGAGACTTTTTCCCAGGGCAGAGGGGTCAATTACTAGGGGTCATAGGTTTAAGGTGCGAGGGGCAAGGTTTAGAGGAGATGTACGAGGCAAGTTTTTTACACAGAGGGTAGTGGGTGCCTGGAACTCGCTGCCAGAGGAGGTGGTGGAAGCAGGGACGATAGTGACGTTTAAGGGGCATCTTGACAAATACATGAATAGGATGGGAATAGAGGGATACGGACCCCGGAAGTGTAGAAGAGTTTAGTTTAGACGGGCAGCATGGTCGGCACAGGCTTGGAGGGCCGAAGGGCCTGTTCCTGTGCTGTACCTTTCTTGGTCTTTGGAACTCCACACGGACAGTGCCCCAGAGCCAGGATCGAACCTGCCCTAAGCACGTCTTTAATATGTAAAGTGTCGCACAGACGATGACAGGTGACGGGGACTGGGTCACACAGACGGTGACAGGGACCGGGGTCACACAGACGGTGACAGGGACCGGGTCACACAGACGGTGACAGGGACTGGGTCACACAGACGGTGACAGGGACCGGGTCACACAGACGGTGACAGGGACCGGGTCACACAGACGGTGACAGGGACTGGGTCACACAGACGGTGACAGGGACTGGGTCACACAGACGGTGACAGGGACTGGGTCACACAGACGGTGACAGGGACCGGGTCACACAGACGGTGACGGGGACTGGGTCACACAGACGGTGACAGGGACTGGGTCACACAGACGGTGACAGGGACCGGGTCACACAGACGGTGACAGGGACTGGGTCACACAGACGGTGACAGGGACCGGGTCACACAGACGGTGACAGGGACTGGGTCACACAGACGGTGACAGGGACCGGGTCACACAGACGGTGACAGGGACTGGGTCACACAGACGGTGACAGGGACTGGGTCACACAGACGGTGACAGGGACTGGGTCGCACAGACGGTGACAGGGACCGGGTCACACAGACGGTGACAGGGACTGGGTCGCACAGACGGTGACAGGGACCGGGTCACACAGACGGTGACAGGGACCGGGTCACACAGACGGTGTACAGGGACTGGGTCGCACAGACGGTGACAGGGACCGGGTCACACAGACGGTGACAGGGACCGGGTCACACAGACGGTGACAGGGACCGGGTCACACAGACGGTGACAGGGACTGGGTCGCACAGACGGTGACAGGGACCGGGTCGCACAGACGGTGACAGGGACCGGGTCACACAGACGGTGACAGGGACCGGGTCGCACAGACGGTGACAGGGACTGGGTCACACAGACGGTGACAGGGACCGGGTCACACAGACGGTGACGGGGACCGGGTCACACAGACGGTGACAGGGACTGGGTCACACAGACGGTGACAGGGACTGGGTCACACAGACGGTGACAGGGACCGGGTCACACAGACGGTGACAGGGACTGGGTCACACAGACGGTGACAGGGACTGGGTCACACAGACGGTGACAGGGACTGGGTCACACAGACGGTGACAGGGACTGGGTCACACAGACGGTGGCAGGGACCGGGTCACACAGACGGTGACAGGGACTGGGTCACACAGACGGTGACAGGGACTGGGTCACACAGACGGTGACAGGGACCGGGTCACACAGACGGTGACAGGGACCGGGTCACACAGACGGTGACGGGGACTGGGTCGCACAGACGGTGACAGGGACTGGGTCACACAGACGGTGACAGGGACCGGGTCACACAGACGGTGACAGGGACCGGGTCGCACAGACGGTGATGCTAATTGTAGTCACAGTTTAGTCGAACTGAATTGTGCCAAGAGACAACAATATTGTGAACCTCACCTGTGTGTACCGTGGGGCCCAGTGAATTGTGCAGTTACAGGTGAGGGAATCTGTTGCATGCACCATGTCTGCAGAAGCTGCATTGCTGACAGTTTGTATTTGTGATTACTCACTAGGATCTAGAGGAGGAGGAAGTGATTGCTGGAGATGGGAATAACAGGGAAGCATCCCTGGAGAAACTCATACCACTGGGCAAAATCACAAAAACGGAATCACAGGTGATTGTGTCTCCCAGGTAAGGAAATACCCACTCAGGTGGAAAGATCCTTATTTCACTGACATACCTAGCTCCCTTCCCTGTAAATCCGCTTGCAACCACGTCTCCAATTCACACTGCTGCACCTTCTCACCCGATCCCCCATCCTGCCTTCTCTGAACACCTCCCCAATCCCCGAACTCAACTCTCAATCCCTCACTCAACCCACCGACCCCAATCCCCAACCCCCCCATCCCCGAACCCATCCCTCATCCCCATCCCCAACCCCAATCCCCAACCCCAACCTCCCCAATCCCCATCCCCAACCCCAATCCCCAACCCCAACCCCAAACCCCAACCCCCCCATCCCCGAACCCAACCCTCAATCCCCATCCCCAACCCCAACCCCCTCAATCCCCAACCCAACCCCAAACCCCAACCCCAACCCCCCGATCCCAAACCCCCCCAACCCCCAATCCCAACCCCAACCCCCTCAATCCCCAACCCCAACCCCCTTAATCCCCAACCCAACCCCAAACCCCAACCCCCCGATCCCCAAACCCCCCCAATCCGCAACCCCCAATCCCCAACCCCAACCCCCTCAATCCCCAACCCAACCCCAAACCCCAATCCCCAACCCCCCGATCCCCAAACCCCCCCAATCGCCAACCCCCAATCCCCAACCCCAACCCCCTCAATCCCCAACCCCAACCCCCCCAATCCCCAACCCCAATCCCCAACCCCAACCCCAAACCCCAACCCCCCCAATCCCCAACCCCACAATCCCCATCCCCAACCCCAACCTCCCCAATCCCCGAACCCAACCCTCAATCCCCATCCCCAACCCCAATCCCCAACCCCAATCCCCAACCGCAACCTCCCCAATCGCCGAACCCAACCTCCCCAATCCCCGAACCCAACCCTCAATCCCCATCCCCAACCCCAATCCCCAACCCCAACCCCAATCCCCAACCGCAACCTCCCCAATCCCCGAACCCAACCTCCCCAATCCCCGAACCCAACCCTCAATCCCCATCCCCAATCCCCAACCCCAACCCCAATCCCCAACCGCAACCTCCCCAATCCCCGAACCCAACCTCCCCAATCCCCGAACCCAACCCTCAATCCCCATCCCCAACCCCAATCCCCAACCCCAACCCCCCCAATCCCCAACCCCCCCAATCCCCAACCCCCCCATCCCCGAACCCATCCCTCAATCCCCATCCCCAACCCCAATCCCCAACCCCAATCCCCAACCCCAACCTCCCCAATCCCCAACCCCCCCATCCCCAATCCCCAACCCCCCCAATCCCCAACCCCCCCATCCCCGAACCCAACCCTCAATCCCCATCCCCAATCCCCAACCCCAACCCCCTCAATCCCCATCCCCAACCCCAATCCCCATCCCCAATCCCCAACCCCAACCCCCCCAATCCCCAACCCCCCCATCCCCGAACCCAACCCTCAATCCCCATCCCCAACCCCAATCCCCAACCCCAACCCCCTCAATCCCCATCCCCAACCCCAATCCCCAACCCCCTCAATCCCCATCCCCAACCCCAACCTCCCCAATCCCCGAACCCAACCCTCAATCCCCATCCCCAACCCCAATCCCCAACCCCAACCCCCTCAATCCCCATCCCCAACCCCAATCCCCAACCCCCTCAATCCCCATCCCCAACCCCCCCAATCCCCAACCCCCCCATCCCCAACCCCCCCATCCCCAGACACCCCCAATCCCCAACCCCCCAATCCCCAACCACAACCCCCCAATCCCCAACCCCCCCAATCCCCAATCCCCAACCCCAACCCCCTCAATCCCCATCCCCAACCCCAATCCCCAACCCCCTCAATCCCCATCCCCAACCCCCCCCAATCCCCAACCCCCCCATCCCCAACCCCCCCCATCCCCAGACACCCCCAATCCCCAACCCCCCAATCCCCAACCACAACCCCCCAATCCCCAACCCCCCCCAATCCCCAACCACAACCCCCCAATCCCCAACCCCCCAATCGCCACCCCCCCAATCCCCAACCCCCCCAATCCCCCCCAATCCCCAACCTGAACCTCCCCAATCCCCGAACCCAACCCTCAATCCCCATCCCCAACCCCAATCCCCAACCCCCTCAATCCCCATCCCCAACCCCAAGCCCCCCAAACCCCAACCCCCCCAATCCCCAACCCCCCCGAATCCCCAACCCCCCCAATCCCCAACCCCCCCCGAATCCCCAACCCCCCAATCCCCAACCACAACCCCCAATCCCCAACCCCCAATCCCCAACCCCCCAATCCCCAACCTCCCAATCCCCAACCTCCCCCATCCCCAACCCCAATCCCCACCCCCCTCATTCCCCATCCCCAACCCCAAGCCCCCCAAACCCCAACCCCCCCAATCCCCAACCCCCCCCAATCCCCAACCCCCTCAATCCCCAACCCCCCCAATCCCCAACTCCCCAATCCCCAACATCCCCAACCCCCCCAATCCCCAACCCCCCCCCAATCCCCAACCCCCCCCCAATCCCCAACCCCCCCAATCCCCATCCCCAACCCCAATCCCCAACCCCAACCCCCTCAATCCCCATCCCCACCCCAAGCCCCCCAAACCCCAACCCCCCAAACCCCAACCCCCCCAATCCCCAACCCCCCCAATCCCCAACCCCCCCAATCCCCAACCCCCCAATCCCCAACCCCCCAATCCCCAACCCCCCAATCCCCAACCACAACCCCCAATCCCCAACCCCATCCAATCCCCAACCCCAACCCCCCCAATCCCCAACCCCAACCCCCCAATCCCCAACCCTCCCAATCCCCAACCCCCCCAATCCCCAACCCCAACCCCCCAATCCCCAACCCCCCAATCCCCAACCCCCCAATCACCAACCCCACTCCCAATTCACCAACCCACCCACCAATTCACCAACCCCACCCCCAATTCACCAACCCCAATCCCCAATTCACCAATGCTCCCCAATTCGCCAACGCTCCCCCAATTCATGAACCCCACCCCCAATTCACCAACCCCAACCCCCAATTTGCCAACGCTCCCCCAATTCATGAACCCCACCCCTCAATTCACCAACTTCACCCCACAATTACCACCCCACCCCCAAATTCACCAACCCCACCCCACCAATTCACCCCACACCAACTCCTTGGTGGATTCCCAATGCACCATCTCTCCATTCGCAGCGGCCGTTAGGGATGGGTATTGAATCGTGAGCCAACGTCACCCAGATCCCGTGAACATGAAAAAAAATGTCTTCCCATATTCCTCCCCATATCCTTCGCCCTGATTTCCTCCCCATATTCTTCACCCACCTGCTGTCATAAACCCCACCAACCACCTCATCGTCCCCCAACCCCGTCCGCATATCACCACACCTCAGAATACCGTACCCATACCGTCCCCATAACCAGCTCCACTCCCTCCACTACCCACCTCCTCCCCATATCTCACATCTACCCCCTCCCCATATCCCTCTCCCACCCCCTACCATGACCCTTACCCATATCCCCTGTCATTCGGCTTGCCCATGTCATCTGGCCACCCCCTTCCCTTATCCCCCGCTACCCACATGTACTAATTTATAACAGTAGAAATCCTGTCGGACCTCAGAGCTGACCTATATGTGGGTTTCAGAGCATTCCATTCCTTACTTCCTGTTCCTCAACTCTCATCCTAATTTTTCATTTCATATGTGAAAACTTAGCACAAATATTTCCAAGTATTTTAATATGTCCACCCTAACTCCTCTGTCCATAAAGGTATCAGTGCTGCAGAGGGTTAGTTAAACAACCCCTCCTGTTCCTGCTCGTTAGGTTTGTTGGTTGCAGAGCTTCCCCGGGAGACATGGGACTGTCTGTAGTTTATGTTGTTTATCAAGTTGCTGATCTTGCCTGGTTTCACTTTCATCATCGTTCTTCTCTCGGAATGGGCATCCCCACATTTTGTGGTCACACCTTGGGCGCCCTGAGCTGAGTGGATTTATTAGGCTATTCACAGGGCATCCCAGCCACATTGAGAGGTCTCACCCTCTTCCGAGAGCTGGGTCCAAACTGCTCATTGAGCTCTCCAAATCCTCAGTCAGAGCTTGCAGAGCCAAGCCAGCAGCCCTGTCTTCTCATCCACCTGAACATGCAAGTTTCTAAAAGGCTGTTCCTCAGTCCTGCAGCCTTGCTAGTGAATATAAGAATGGATTGATTACTAATAGAAATTAGGATTAACCGCTGGATGCTGTCCTCAATGTTGCAGATACTTTCATATTGCAGGGGGAAGGGTTTGCCGTGATTCTGGGATATCTAGTGTTAACGTGGGATACGTACAACTTGTAAAGACAGGCCTGTCCAACTATCAGTCGAGAGGCTGCACATACAAACTCCACAAGGTAAGTTTTAGAGGGTCATTTTAAAAAAGTTTATGATCCAGATCTGGGCATTGCGGACAAGCTCGACATTTACTGTCCAGCTCCAGCTGCCCGTTCAGAACAGGGGAGTGGACCTCCTCCTTGGCCCACTGTCGTCCATCAGGTGCAGGAACTCTTCCTGCAGTTAGGGAGGGGGATGTTCCAGGGTTTCAATCCAGTTACAATGAAGGGTAAGCAGTATAGATCCAAGTTCAGGGTTGTGTGTGGTGGGGCTGATAGTCCCATGCATCTGCTCTGCTTGTCCTTATCGGTGGTGGAGTGAGTGGTTACTGACTCCAGTGGTTGTTCCAAGAGCTTCGGTGCCACATGGGGCTTCAGTTTGGACAGGCCTTGGCAGAATCACGGCAAACCCTTCCCCCTGCAATATGAAAGTATCTGCAACATTGAGGACAGCACCCAGCGGTTAATCCTAATGTTTCCTGTTTGAGGCATTGCCTCTTTCTATTCTCACCAGCGGTTAATGCTAATGTTTCCTGATTGAGGCATTGCCTCTTTCTATTCTCACCAGCGGTTAATGCTAATGTTTCCTGATTGAGGCATTGCCTCTTTCTATTCTCACCAGTACCACTGAAGTCATTCTTGTTATTTCCCCCGTTTAGCAAGTCAGAAAGTAAACAGCTGCGACGGCCCAGGAGTACTTCGCTGAAAGATCGGCACAACTCAAAGACACAAGGTGACAGAGCCAGCAGTTTCGACAGCGAGTGCTTGCCAGACTCCAGATTCAACACTCAGGTTAATCAGAATACCGGCTTTCTTCCTGAACCCCTTCCACAGTTTAGCCCCCATCTCCTGGTGTCACTGCCTTGCTGGGGTACAGTTGCATAGGCATTGGCCAATGACCAGTATCTTGTTCAAGAATCCAACCTTAATGTCAGAACCCAGAAAATGATAGTAACCCCCATACGGACATCGAACATACAGATTATCAGCAAAAGTCGGCCATTCACCCCCTCGGGAATACCCATCTTTCAATAAGATCATGGTTGATCTGTTTCTGTCCCAAGTTCTACATTCCCATCTACTCCCGATAAGCTTAGATTCTTGCAAGGCAAGGACATCTACTTACCTCCGCCTTAAAAATATGCAATGACCCCGATTCCGCTGCCTCCCTGAACAGGCGCCGGAATGTGGCGACTAGGGGCTTTTCACAGTAACTTCATTTGAAGCCTACTCGTGACAATAAGCGATTTTCACTTTCACTTTCAGAGGACCTCATCTCTGTTCTATAGGAGTGACCCCTAATTTTAAAACAGCTTCTAAATGGGAAATGGCTTCGGAAATCAAAAGCTCAAAGGGACTTGGGAGTCCTTGTTCACGATTCTCTTAAGGTTAACGTGCAGGTTCAGTCGGCAGTTAGGAAGGCAAATGCAACGTTAGCATTCATGTCAAGAGGGTGAGAATACAAGACCAGGGATGTACTTCTGAGGCTGTATAAGGCTCCATTTAGACCCCGTTTGGAATATTATGAACAATTTTGGACCCTGTATCTAAGGAAGGATGTGCTGGCTTTGGAAAGGGTCCAGAGGAGGTTCACCTAGCAAGAGAAAGAGTAGGCCCACTCAAGGACATGAAATGAAATGAAATGAAAGAAATGAAAATCGCTTATTGCCACAAGTAGGTTTCAAATGCAGTTACTGTGAAAAGCCCCTAGTCACCACATTCCAGCGCCTGTTCGGGGAGGCTAGTACGGGAATTGAACCATGCTGCTGGCCTGCCTTGGTCTACTTTCAAAGCCAGCGATTTAGCCCTGTGCTAAACCAGCCCCTTATTGGAGGGAATTGGAGGGAAGTTATGGTTGGAACCACAGGAAGTGGGTGGAATCCTTAATAAGTACTTTGCATCGGTATTCACCAGGGAGAGGGACATGGCGGATGTTGAGGTCAGGGAGAGGTGTGTGAACGATCTTTAGATCGTCAATATATCAAAGGAGGAAGTGTTGAGTATCCTAAACTGTATTAAGGTAGACATGTCCCTGGATGGGATCTATCCCAGGTTACTGGGAGGCAAGGAGAGAAATAGCTGGGGCCTTAACAGATATCTTCATGTCCTCTTTGACCACAAGCGAGGTTCCAGAGGACTGGGGAATAGCCAATGTTGTTCCCTTGTTCAAGAAAGGAAGCCGAGATAATCCAGCAAATTATAGGCCGGTGAACCTGACATCAGAGGTGGGGAAGCTTTTGGAAAAGATAGTTAGTGACAGGCAGCATGGTTTTGTACAGAGATGGTCATGTCTCATCAACTTGATTGAGTTTTTTGAAGAGGCGACAAAATAAAATTGATGAGGGAAGGGCTGTGGATGTAGTTTATGTGGACTTTAGTAAGGCGTTTGACAAGGTGCCACATGGCAGACTGGTACAAAAACTAAAATCACATGAGATTCGGGGTGGGCTGGCTAGATGGATACAGAACTGGCTTGGTTATTGAAGACAGAGAGTAATGGTGGAAGGGAGTTTTTCTGAATGAAAATCTGTAGCTAGTGGTGTTCCGCAGGGATCAGTGCTGGGACCTCTGTTGTTTGTAGTATATATAAATGATCTGGAGGAAAATAATAATAATTTTTATTATTGTCGCAAGTAGGCTTACATTAACACTGCAATGAAGTTACTGTGAAAAGCCCCTAGTCACCACATTCCAGCGCCTGTTTGGTACACAGAGGGAGAATTCAGAATGTCCAATTCACCTAACAAGCATGGGCGCGATTCTCCGCCCCCCACGCCGGGTGGGAGAATAGTGGGAGGGCCTCCTGGCATTTTTCACGCCCTCCCGCTATTCTCCCCCCCCCCCCCCCCATGCCCGAACCACGCCACGAAACGGCGAGCGGTGATTCTCCGAGGCCGATGGGCCGAGCGGCCGGGCCTTCACGCCTGTTTCAACACGGCAGCAAACACACCTGCTCGCTGCCGTCGTGAAACGGGCGCCAGATGCCCGTTTGGGGCATCTAGAGGCCCGATTGGAACGGGAGCACCACGATTGTGCTCGGGAGGGGACAGGCCCGCGATCGGTGCCCACCGATCGTCGGGCCAGCGTCCAAAACAGACGCACTCTTTCCTCTCCGCCGCCCGGCAAGATCAAGCCGCCACGTCTTGCCGGGCGGCTGAGGAGAAAGACGCCAACTGCGCATGCGTGGGTTGGCGTTGTGCAACCTGCGCATGCGCGGCTGACATCATCTGTCGTCAAGGCCACGCCGCCGTGACGCACGGGGCCGCACTCCTAGCCCCGCCCGGGGGGGAGAATCGGCCGCGGAAGTGGCCGTGGAGGCTGCCGTGGGTTACGGCCTGTCCCACGGCAGCCTTTACGATTCTCCGCATTTGCGGAGAATCTCGCCCCATGTCTTTCACAAGGACTTGTGGGAGGAAACCGGAGCACCCGGAGGAAACCCACACAGTCACAGGGAGAACGTGCAGACTCCGCACAGACAGTGACCCAAGCCGAGAATCAAACCTGGAACCCTGACGTTGTGAAGCAACAGTGCTAACCACTATGCTACCGTGCCGCCCATATGTGGATGGTCTGATTAGTTTGTGGATGACACGAAGATTGGCAGAGTTGCTGACAGTGCCGAGGATTAAATAGAGGATACATAGAAACATAGAAAAAAATAGGAGCAGGAGGAGGCCTTTTGGCCCTTCGAGTCCGCAACGCCATTCATTACGACCATGGCTGATCATCCAACTCAATAACCTGATCCCGCTTTCCCCGCATAGCCTTTGATCCCCTTCGCCCTGAGTGCTATATCTAACTGCTTCTTGAAAACAATGTTTTTTGCCTCAACTACTTCCTGTGGTGATGAATTCCACAGGCCGACCACTCTCTGGGTGAAGAAATGTCTCCTTATCTCTGTCCGAAATGGTCTACCCCGTATCCTCAGACTGTGCCCCCTGGTTCTGGACACCCCCCACCATCGGGAACATCCTTCCTGCATCTACCCTGTCCAGTCCTGGTAGAGTTTTATAGCTTTCTATGAGACCCTCCCTCATTCTTCTGAACTCCAGCAAATACAATCCTTTTTTTAAAAATATTTTATTGAAACATTTGTAATTTTCACAATTTACAGTTTAACATTCTAACATTCCTGAAATATCCGCGCGGGCCGACACACGCAAAAGCCTAAAAAACAACTTCCCCGACTACTCCCACCTCTTTTTCTAATTACCCATGTACTGTGTTCCGTGTCCGTGTCTTACACTGCCATGCCCCCCCCTTTTCTTACACTGCCATGCCCCCCCCTTGTCTTACACTGCCATGCCCCCCCTTGTCTTACACTGCCATGCCCCCCCTTGTCTTACACTGCCATGCCCCCCCTTGTCTTACACTGCCATGCCCCCCCCCTTTTCTTACACTGCCATGCCCCCCCTTGTCTTACACTGCCATGCCCCCCCCTTGTCTTACACTGCCATGCCCCCCCCCTTGTCTTACACTGCCATGCCCCCCCCTTGTCTTACACTGCCATGCCCCCCCCCTTGTCTTACACTGCCATGCCCCCCCCTTGTCTTACACTGCCATGCCCCCCCCCTTGTCTTACACTGCCATGCCCCCCCCTTGTCTTACACTGCCATGCCCCCCCCTTGTCTTACACTGCCATGCCCCCCCTTGTCTTACACTGCCATGCCCCCCCCTTGTCTTACACTGCCATGCCCCCCCCCTTGTCTTACACTGCCATGCCCCCCCCTTGTCTTACACTGCCATGCCCCCCCCTTGTCTTACACTGCCATGCCCCCCCCCTTGTCTTACACTGCCATGCCCCCCCCCCTTGTCTTACACTGCCATGCCCCCCCCTTGTCTTACACTGCCATGCCCCCCCCCCTTGTCTTACACTGCCATGCCCCCCCCCCCCCCCCCGAGAACCCCTGAGTTGATCCTCTCAAGGCCAACTTACCCAGGCTCCTGATTTTGGGGGCTCTGCGTCTCTCCATCTCAGCAAGATCCGTCTCCAGGCCAGCAGGGAGGATAAGGCCAGAACATCGGCCTCCCCCCCCCTTGGCCCCCGGATCCTCCGATACCCTGAATATTCCTAATCCTGGACTCGGAGTTACCCTACCTTCCAGGACCTCTGACATAATGTCAGCGAATCCCTGCTAGAATCCCCTCAACTTCTGGACAGAACGTATGTAGAAGATTGGCCAGGCTTCCCCCATAGCGTCCACACCTATCCTCCACTTCCTCAATAAACCTGCTCATCCAGGCTACTGTCATGTGGGCTCTATGAACCACCTTCAACTGTATTAAGCAAAGCCTGGCACACGACGAGATTGAATTAACTCTCTTCAAAGCCTTTTCCCTCATTCCGATATCCATCTCTCCTCCCAGCTCCTCTTCCCATTTCCTCTTCACCTCCCTGATTGGGGCCACCTCCCACTCCAACAGCTCCTTATGTATCTCCGAGACCGAGGTCTTTTTCAGGATGGCAGCCGGTGACTAGTGGTGGACCTCAGGGGTCTGTGCTGGGACCACAACTTTTCACAATATACATTAATGATCTGGAGGAAGGAACTGAAGGCGCTGTTGCTAAGTTTGCAGATGATACAAAGATCTGTAGAGGGACAGGTAGTATTGAGGAAGCAGGCAGGCTTCAGAAGCACTTGGACAGGCTAGGAGAGCGGGCAATGAAGTGGCAGATGAAATACAATGTGGAAAAGTGTGAGGTTATGCACTTTGGAAGGAGAAAGAGAGGCATAGACTATTTTCTAAATGGGGAAATGCTTCGGAAAGCAGAAGCACAAAGGGACTTGGGAGTCCTTGTTCACGATTCTCTTAAGGTTAATGTGCAGGTTCAGTCGGCAGTTAAGAAGGCAAATGCCTTCATGTTAGCATTCATGTCGAGAGGGCTAGAATATAAGACCAGGGATGTACTTCTGAGGCTATATAAGGCTCTGGTCAGACCCCATT
>NC_052151.1:915745-939481 GCF_902713615.1 Scyliorhinus canicula | reverse complement strand
GTTTTAATGCAAGAAGTATTACGGGTAAGGCAGATGAACGTAGAGCTTGGATTAGTACTTAGAACTATGATGCTGTTGCCATTACAGAGACCTGGTTGAGGGAAGGACAGGATTGGCAGCTAAACGTTCCAGAATTTTGATGTTTCAGGCGGGATAGAGGGGGATGTAAAAGGGGTGGCAGAGTTGCACTACTGGTTAGGGAGACTATCACAGCTGTAGTGCGGGAGGACACCTCAGAGGGCAGCGAGGCTATATGGGTAGAGATCAGGAATAAGAAGGGTGCAGTCACAATGTTGGGGGTTTACTACAGGCCTCCCAACAGCCAGCGGGAGATAGAGGAGCAGATAGGTAGACAGATTTTGGAAAGGATTAAAAACAACAGGGTTGTTGTGATGGGAGACGTCAACTTCCCCAATATTGACTGGGACTCACTTAGTGCCACAAGCCTGGACGGGGCAGAGTTTGTAAGGCGCATCCAGGGGGTCTTCTTAAAACAATATGTAGACAGTCCAACTAGGGAAGGGGCTGTACTGGACCTGGTATTGGGGAATGAGCCTGGCCAGGTGGTAGAAGTGTCAGTGGGGGAGCATTTCGGGAACAGTGACCACAATTCAGTAAGTTTTAAAGTGCTGGTGGACAAGGATAAGAGTGGTCCTAGGGTGAATGTGCTAAATTGGCGGAAGGCTAATTATAACAATATTAGGCAGGAACTGAAGAACCTAGATTGGGGGAGGATGTTTGAGGGTAAATCAACATCTGACATGTGGGAGGCTTTCAAATGTCAGTCAAAAGGAATTCAGGACCGGCATGTTCCTGTGAGGAACAAGGATAAATACGGCAAATTTCGGGAACCTTGGATAACGAGAGATATTGTAGGTCTCGTGAAAAAGAAAAAAGAGCCATTTGTCAGGGCTAGAGGGCTGGGAACAGACGAAGCCTGTGTGGAATATAAGGAAAGTAGGAAGGAACTTAAGCAAGGAGTCAGGAGGGCTAGAAGGGGTCACAAAAATTCATTGGCAAATAGGGTTACACATGCATAAAAACCAAGAGGGTAGCCAGGGAAAGGGTTGGCCCACTGAAGGATAGGCAAGGGAATCTATGTGTGGAGCCAGAGGAAAATGGGCGAGGTACTAAATGAATACTTTGCATCAGTATTCACCAAAGAGAAGGAATTGATGGATGTTGAGTCTGGAGAAGGGTGTGTAGATAGCCTGGGTCACATTGAGATCCAAAAAGATGAGGTGTTGTGCTTTCTTGGTCGTCGTGTCGACGTTGGTGGACCGGGAGCGTCTTGAAAAATATTACGGTGGATAAGTCCCAGGGCCTGATGGGATCTACCCCAGAATACTGAAGGAGGCAAGAGAGGAAATTGCTGAGGCCTTGACAGAAATCTTTGGATCCTCACTGTCTTCAGGTGATGTCCCGGAGGACTGGAGAATAGCCAATGTTGTTCCTTTGTTTAAGAAGGGTAGCAAGGATAATCCAGGGAACTACTGGCCGGTGAGCCTTACATCAGTGGTAGGGAAATTACTGGAGAGAATTCTTCGAGGCAGGATCTACTCCCATTTGGAAGCAAATGGACGTATTAGTGAGAGGCAGCACGGTTTTGTGACGGAGAGGTCGTGTCTCACTAACTTGATAGAGTTTTTCGAAGAGGTCACAAAGATGATTGATGCAGCAGGTAGGGCAGTGGATGTTGTCTATGTGGACTTCAGTAAGGCCTTTGACAAGGTCCCTCATGGCAGACTGGTACAAAAGGTGAAGTCACACGGGATTAGGGATGACCTGGCAAGATGGATACAGAACTGGCTCGGTCATAGAAGGCAGAGAGTATCAATGGAAGGGTGCTTTTCTAATTAGAGGGCTGTGACGTAGAGTTGTTCCTCAGGGATCAGTGCTGGGACCTTTGCTGTTTGTAGTATATATAAATGATTTGGAGGAAAATGTAACTGGTCTGATTAGTAAGTTTGCAGACGACACAAAGGTTGGTGGAATTGCGGATAGCGATGAGGACTGTCAGAGGATACAGCAGGATTTAGATCGTTTGGAGACTTGGGCAGAGAGATGGCAGATGGAGTTTAATCCGGACAAATGTGAGGTAATGCATTTTGGAAGGTCTAATGCAGGTAGGGAATATACAGTGAATGGTAGAACCCTCAAGAGTATTGACAGTCAGAGAGATCTAGGTGTACAGGTCCACAGGTCACTGAAAGGGGAAACACAGGTGGAGAAGGTAGTCAAGAAGGCATACGGCATGCTTACCTTCATTGGCCGGGACATTGAGTATAAAAATTGGCAAGTCATGTTGCAGCTGTATAGAACCTTTTTTAAAAAAAATAATTTTTATTCAAGTTTTTCAATAACAAATTTTCTCCCCACAATTTAATACAAACAAGGCGTGTTTCCACACCAACACAAGAAAAGAACTCACCCCCCCAAAATAAATAATAACAAAAAACCAACAGCAATACAAGAAAGAAGAAAATAACAACATAGCAAACCCACCGCCGCAAAAACAAACCCCCCCCCCCGCCCCCCGGGTTGCTGCTGAGACCGACCACTCTCTACCCCATCGGCAGGAAGTCGAGGAAAGGCTGCCACCGCCGGAAGAATAAAGTAAATGAGTTGGTGGCACAAATCATCGTAAATGACTATGATTTAGTGGCCATTACTGAAACATGGTTAAAGGATGGTCACGACTGGGAGTTAAATATCCGAGGGTATCAAACTATTCGGAAGGACAGAGTGGATGGTAAGGGAGGTGGTGTTGCTCTGTTATTTAAGGATGACATCCGGGCAATAGGTAAGGGATGACATCGGTGCTATGGAGGATAAGGTTGAATCCATTTGGGTGGAAATCAGGAATAGTAAGGCGAAAAAGTCACTGATAGGAGTAGTCTATCGGCCACCAAATAGTAACGTATGGTGGGGCAGACAATAAACAAAGAAATAACTGATGCATGTAGAAATGGTACAGCAGTTATCATGGGGGATTTTAATCTACATGTCGATTGGTTTAACCAGGTCGGTCAAGGCAACCGTGAGGAGGAGTTTATAGAATGTATCCGCGATAGTTTCCTAGAACAGTATGTAATGGAACCTACGAGGGAACAAGCGGTCCTAGATCTTGTCCTGTGTAATGAGACAGGATTGATTCATGATCTCATAGTTAGGGATCCTCTCGGAAGGAGCGATCACAATATGGTGGAATTTAAAATTCAGATGGAGGGTGAGAAAGTAAAATCAAATACTAGTGTTTTGTGTTTAAACAAAGGAGATTACAAGGGGATGAGAGAAGAACTAGCTAAGGTAGACTGGGAGCTACGACTTTATGGTGGAACAGTTGAGGAACAGTGGAGAACCTTCCAAGCGATTTTTCACAGTGCTCAGCAAAGGTTTATACCAACAAAAAGGAAGGACGGAAGAAAGAGGGAAAATCGACCGTGGATATCTAAGGAAATAAGGGAGAGTATCAAATTGAAGGAAAAAGCATATAAAGTGGCAAAGATTGCTGGGAGATTAGAGGACTGGGAAATCTTTAGGGGGCAACAGAAAGCTACTAAAAAAGCTATAAAGAAGAGTAAGATAGAGTATGAGAGTAAACTTGCTCAGAATATAAAAACAGACAGTAAAAGTTTTTACAAATATATAAGACAAAAAAGAGTGGCTAAGGTAAATATTGGTCCTTTAGAGGATGAGAAGGGAGTTTTAATAATGGGAAATGAGGAAATGGTTGAGGAACTGAACAGGTTTTTTGGGTCGGTCTTCACAGTGGAAGACACAAATAACATGCCAGCGACTGATAGAAATGAGGCTATGACAGGTGAGGACCTTGAGAGGATTGTTATCACTAAGGAGGGAGTGATGGGCAAGCTAATGGGGCTAAAGGTAGACAAGTCTCATGGCCCTGATGGAATGCATCCCAGAGTGCTAAAAGAGATGGCTAGGGAAATTGCAGATGCACTAGTGATAATTTACCGAAATTCACTAGACTCTGGGGTGGTCCCGGTGGATTGGAAATTAGCAAACGTGACGCCACTGTTTAAAAAAGGAGGTAGGCAGAAAGCAGGAAATTATAGGCCAGTGAGTTTAACTTCGGTAATAGGGAAGATGCTGGAATCTATCATCAATGAAGGAATTGCGAGGCATCTGGATAGAAATTGTCCCATTGGGCAGACGCAGCATGGGTTCGTTAAAGGCAGGTCATGCCTAACTAATTTAGTGGAATTTTTTGAGGATATTACCAGTGCAGTAGATAACGGGGAGCCGATGGATGTGGTATATCTGGATTTCCAGAAAGCCTTTGACAAGGTGCCACACAAAAGGTTGCTGCATAAGATAAAGATGCATGGCATTAAGGGTAAAGTAGTAGCATGGATAGAGGATTGGTTAATTAATAGAAAGCAAAGAGTTGGCATAAATGGGTGTTTCTCTGGTTGGCAATCAGTAGCTAGTGGTGTCCCTCAGGGATCCGTGTTGGGCCCACAATTGTTCACAATTTACATTGATGATTTGGAGTTGGGGACCAAGGGCAATGTGTCCAAGTTTGCAGATGACACTAAGATGAGTGGTAAAGCGAAAAGTGCAGAGGATACTGGAAGTCTACAGAGGGATTTGGATAGGTTAAGTGAATGGGCTCGGGTCTGGCAGATGGAATACAATGTTGACAAATGTGAGGTTATCCATTTTGGTAGGAATAACAGCAAACGGGATTATTATTTAAACGATAAAATATTAAAGCATGCCGCTGTGCAGAGAGACTTGGGTGTGCTAGTGCATGAGTCACAGAAGGTTGGTTTACAAGTGCAACAGGTGATTAAGAAGGCAAATGGAATTTTGTCCTTCATTGCTAGAGGGATGGAGTTTAAGACTAGGGAGGTTATGTTGCAATTGTATAAGGTGTTAGTGCGGCCACACCTGGAGTATTGTGTTCAGTTTTGGTCTCCTTACTTGAGAAAGGACGTACTGGCACTGGAGGGTGTGCAGAGGAGATTCACTAGGTTAATCCCAGAGCTGAAGGGGTTGGATTATGAGGAGAGGTTGAGTAGACTGGGACTGTACTCGTTGGAATTTAGAAGGATGAGGGGGGATCTTATAGAAACATTTAAAATTATGAAGGGAATAGATAGGATAGATGCGGGTAGGTTGTTTCCACTGGCGGGTGACAGCAGAACTAGGGGGCATAGCCTCAAAATAAGGGGAAGTAGATTTAGGACTGAGTTTAGGAGGAACTTCTTCACCCAAAGGGTTGTGAATCTATGGAATTCCTTGCCCAGTGAAGCAGTTGAGGCTCCTTCATTACATGTTTTTAAGGTAAAGATAGATAGTTTTTTGAAGAATAAAGGGATTAAGGATTATGGTGTTCAAGCGGGAAAGTGGAGCTGAGTCCACAAAAGATCAGCCATGATCTAATTGAATGGCGGAGCAGGCTCGAGGGGCCAGATGGCCTACTCCTGCTCCCAGTTCTTATGTTCTTATGTTCTTATGTTCTTAAGAACCCCTGTACCGACCCCCTCAGGGCAAACTTCATCCTCTCCAACTTGAAGAACCGGCTCATCCTTGCCCCTGTCATGTGAGCCCTGTGCAGCGCCTTCAGCTGAATTAGGCTGAGCCGTGCGCAAGAGGAGGAGGAATTCACCCTCTCCAGGGCGTCCGACCACGTTCCATCCTCAATCTCTTCCCCTAGCTCTTCCT
Source organism: Scyliorhinus canicula (assembly GCF_902713615.1). Taxonomy (NCBI): domain Eukaryota; kingdom Metazoa; phylum Chordata; class Chondrichthyes; order Carcharhiniformes; family Scyliorhinidae; genus Scyliorhinus; species Scyliorhinus canicula. Next base: position 933,787 of record NC_052151.1, on the reverse strand, counting down.
CCCACTTCGCTTTGAGCTCCTCTACTGAGGCCTCCTCCTCCTCCTGCATCAGTTGGTAGAGAGCCGAGATCTTCCTTCCCCGACCCACGTCCCCGAGAGCACCCTGTCCTGCACCGCCCCCCCCCCCCCCCCCCTTGGCGGCAGCCGCGGAAACTCCTCCACCTGCCTCTTAACAAAGTCCCTGACCTGCATATACCTAAAAGCGTTCCCAGGGGGGAGATTCCACTTCCCCACCAGCTCCTCCAGAGTCACGAACTTCCCATCCAGGAAGAGATCCCCAAACTGTCTGATGCCTGCCCTGTGCCAACTCCCAAATCCACCATCCATTCTCCCCGGTGCAAAACGGTGATTGCCCCGTATCGGGGCCCAAACTGAGGCCTTCACTTCCCCCCTATGCCGCCTCCACTGTCCCCACATTTTAAGGGACGCAACCACCACCGGACTCGTGGAGTACTTTGCCGGGGGGCCGTCACCAAAGCCTCCAGACTCGTACCCGCACAGGATGCCACCTCCAATCTCTTCCATGCGTCACCCTCCCCTTCCGTCACCCAGCTACGAATCATCGCCACGTTCGCCACCCAATAATATCCACACAGGTTGGGCAGCGCCAGGCCCCCCTACCTCCCTTCTTCGCTCCAAAAATACCCTCCTTACTCTCGGGGCCTTCCGCGCCCACACAAACCCCAGAATCGACTTATTCACCCTTCTGAAAAAAGCCTTCGGGATCAACATGGGGAGGCACTGGAAAAGAAACAAAAACCTCGGGAGCACCGACATCTTAAATCGATTGGACCCTGCCCGCCAACGAGAGCGGAAGTGCATCCCACCTCCTGAACACCTCCTCCATCTGCCCCACCAGCCTCGAAAAGTTAAGCCCATGCATGGCCCCCCAGGACCTAGCCACCTGGACCCCAAGATACCTAAAGCTCCTCTCAGCCCTCTTCAACGGGAGTTCCCCTATCTCCCTCTCCTGACCCCCCAGGTGCAGGACAAACAGCTCACTTTTCCCCACATTGAGCTTATATCCCGAAAAGTCCCCAAACTCCTCAAGTATCCTCAGCACCTCTGGTATCCCCTCAGCCGGATCCGCGACATACAGCAGCAGATCATCTGCGTACAGCAACAACCGGTGCTCCCCCTCCAACTCTTCGAGTCCCTCAGCACCATGGCCAGGGGCTCAATCGCTAACGCCTCGTCCCCCTGGAAAGCCGAAAGTCCGCCGGCCTCCTCCCATTCGTCACCACGCTCGCCACCGGGAAGCTATACAGCAACCTCACCCAGCTGATGAACCCCTCACCAAACCCAAACCTCCGCAACACCTCCCACAGGTAACTCCACTCCATCCTGTCAAAAGCTTTCTCCACATCCATTGATGCTACTATTTCTGCCTCCCCAGCCACCGACGCCATCATAACATTAAGGAGCCTCCGCACGTTGGCATTCAGTTGTCTCCCCTTTACAAACCCCGTTTGGCCCTCATGGATCACCGTCAGGACCACATCCTCCCCCCCCCTGGACAGCACCTTTGCCAACAACTTGACAACTACGTTAAGGAGCGAGATCGGCCTGTAAGACCCACACTGAAGGGGGTCCTTGTCCCGCTTCAGGAGCAAAGAGATAATTGCCCTGGACATCGTTGGGGGCAGAGCCCCCCCCCCCCCCCCCCCCTGGCCTCATTCAGGGTCCTCACCAGCAGCGGGCCCAGCAAATCTGAAAATTTCTTGTAAAATTCCACCGGGAACCCGTCAGGCCCCGGCGCTTTCCCTGTCTGCATACTTCCCACCGCCTCCACCAGCTCCTCCAACTCGATTGGGGCCCCCAAACCCTCCATCCGCTCGTCCCCTACTCTTGGGAACTCCAGCCTATCCAAAAAGCGGTCCATCCCGCCTACTTCCCTGGGGGGCACCGCCCGGTACAGCCCCTCGTAAAAGGATCTGAACACCCCATTGATGTCCTTTCCACCCCGCACTAAGTTCCCACCTGCATCCGTGGCTCCCCCAATTTCCCTAGCTGCCTCCCGCTTCCGGAGCTGGTGAGCCAACATGCGACTTGCCTTCTCCTCGTATTCATACACCGCCCCCTGGGCCCTCCTCCACTGCCCCTCCGCCTTCCGGGTGGTTAAAATGTCAAACTCCGCTTGGAGACTGCACCGCTTCCTCAAAAGCCCCTCCTCCGGGGTGTCTGCATATCTCCGATCCACCCTTACCATTTCCTCCACTAGCCTCTCCCTCTCGGCCCTCTCCCCCCTCTCCCTGTGCGCCCAAATAGATATCAGCTCCCCTCTGACTACTGCCTAGAATCAAAATAGAGCTGGCGGTCCTTGTAAGTGACCCAGAGGCGAGCCGGTTGTAACAGGCCAAACTTCACCCCCTTCCTATGAAGCGCTCCCTTCGCTCGATTGAAGCCAGCCCTTCTCTTCGCCACCTCCGCGCTCCAGTCCTGATGAATCCGCACGTCCGTGTTCTCCCACCTGCTGCTCCAGTGGAAATTCTCCGCCCATCTCAACACGCACTCCCGGTCGACCAAGCGGTGAAAACGGACCAGTACCGCCCTGGGCGACTCGTTCGGCCTCGGCTTCCGCTGCTGCACTCGATGGGCGCCTTCCAGCTCCAGGGGTCCCCGGAACGACCCCGCACACATCAGCGAGTTCAACATTAGGACCCATTGGCCCCCAAATCCGAGCCTTCCATACCCTCCGAGAGGCCCAAAATCCGCAGATTCTTCCGGCGGGAGTGGTTCTCCATCTCCTCCATCCTCGCCAGCCATTTCTTGTGCAGTGCCTCGTGCGACTCCACTTTCACTGCCAGGCCCAAAAGCTCATCCTCGTTGTCCGAAGCCTTTTGCTGCAGCTCCCGAATCTCCACGGCCTGGGCCGTCTGAGTCGCCACCAGCTTGTCCAGCGAGGCCTTAAACGGCTCCAAAATCTCAGCTTTGAGCTCCTGAAGGAGCGCTGAAACAGCTCCTGCTGCTCCCCGCGCCCACTGCCGCCACGCTGCTGCTGCTTCCCCGCCCACCGCTGCCACGCTGCTGCTGCTCCCGCGCCCACTGCTGCCACGCTGCTGCTGCTTCCCCGCCCACCGCTGCCACGCTGCTGCTGCTCCCCGCGCCCACCGCCGCCACGCTGCTGCTGCTTCCCCGCCCGCCACCATCTTGCTTTTTCTGCCTCTCGCCTTCCTCTGCTGTAAAGCTGACTTTTGGACCGCTCCACTGCGAGTCCAGTCCATCCACCAGTCACTGGGCACACTGGCTGTGTTTCCCCCCGGGGGAAAGTTGAAACAGCGCCGTTGCGGGCTCTTAAAAGAGCCCGAAAGTCCGAAAAAAGCGGGAGCTGCCGAACGTGCAGCTTAGCTCCACATCGCCGCCACTGTAAGAGTATAGAACCTTAGTTAGGCCACACTTGGAGTATAGAGTTCAATTCTGGTCGCCACACTACCAGAAGGATGTGGAGGCTTTAGAGAGGGTGCAGAAGAGATTTACCAGGATGCTGCCTGGTATGGAGGGCATTAGCTATGAGGAGCGGTTGAATAAACTCGGTTTGTTCTCACTGGAACGACGGAGGTTGAAGGGCGACCTGATAGAGGTCTACAAAATTATGAGGGGCATAGACAGAGTGGATAGTCAGAGACTTTTCCCCAGGATAGAGGGGTCAATTACTAGGGGGCATAGGTTTAAGGTGCGAGGGGCAAGGTTTAGAGGAGATGTACGAGGCAAGTTTTTTTACACAGAGGGTAGTGGTGGCCTGGAACTCGCTGCCGGAGGAGGTGGTGGAAGCAGGGACGATAGTGACATTTAAGGGCATCTTGACAAATACATGAATAGGATGGGAATAGAGGGATACGGACCCCGGAAGTGTAGAAGATTTTAGTTTAGACGGGCAGCATGGTCGGCACAGGCTTGGAGGGCCGAAGGGCCTCTTCCTGTGCTGTACTTTTCTTTGTAGCCCAGCTTCACACACACGGTTTAATCTCTATCCCAGCGTCACACACACGGTTTAATCCTCTGTCCCAGCTTCACACACACGGTTTAATCTCTATCCCAGCTTCACACACACGGTTTAATCTCTATCCCAGCTTCACACACACGGTTTAATCTCTATCCCAGCTTCACACACACACGGTTTAATCTCTATCCCAGCTTCACACACACATGGTTTAATCCTCTAACCCAGCGTCACACACACGGTTTAATCCTCTATCCCAGTTTCACACACACGGTGAAGAAAGAAATGGCAGAGGAACTGAATATTTACTTTGCATCAGTCTTCATGGTGGAAGACACCAGTGGGATGCCAGAGCTCCAGGAGAACCAGGAGAACCAGGGGGCAGAGGTGAGTGCAGTGACCATCACTAAGGAGAAGGTTCTGAGGAAACTGAAAGGTCTGAAGGTGGATAAATCACCTGGACCGGATGGACTACACCCCAGGATTCTAAAAGAGATAGCTGAGGAAATTGTGGAGGCATTAGTGATGATCTTTCAGGAATCACTGGAGGCAGGAAGGGTCCTAGAGGACTGGAAAGTGGCTAATGTAACATCGCTGTTTAAGAAGGGAGGGAGGCAGAAGACGGGAAATTATAGGCCGGTTAGCCTGACTTTAGTCATTGGTAAGATTTTAGAGTCTGTTATTAAAGATGAGATCGTGGAGTATTTGGAAGTGCATGGTAAAATAGGGCTGAGTCAGCACGGCTTTGTCAAAGGGAGGTCATGTCTGACAAATCTGTTAGAGTTCTTTGAGGAGGTAACAAGGAAGTTAGACAAAGGAGAACCAGTGGACGTGATTTATTTAGATTTCCAGAAGGCCTTTGACAAGATGCCACATAGAAGACTGTTAAATAAGTTAAGAGCCCATGGTGTTCAGGGTAAGATCCTGGCATGGATAGAGGATTGGCTGACTGGCAGAAGGCAGGGAGTGGGGATAAAGGGGCCTTTTTCAGGATGGCAGCCGGTGACTAGTGGTGTACCTCAGGGGTCTGTGCTGGGACCACAACTTTTCACAATATACATTAATGATCTGGAAGAAGGTACTGAAGGCACTGTTACTAAGTTTGCAGATGATACAAAGATCTGTAGAGGGACAGGTAGTATTGAGGAAGCAGGGGGGGCTGCAGAAGGATTTGGACAAGCTAGGAGAGCGGCCAATGAAGTGGCAGATGGAATACAATGTGGAAAAGTGTGAGGTTATGCACTTTGGAAGGAGGAATTTAGGCATAGACTATTTTGCAAATGGGGAAATGCTTAGCAAATCAGAAGCACAAAGGGACTGAATCCTTGTTCACAATTCTCTTAAGGTTAATGTGCAGGTTCAGTCGGCAGTCAGGAAGGCAAATGCAATGTTAGCATTCATGTCGAGAGGGCTAGAATACAAGACCAGGGATGTACTTCTGAGGCTGTATAAGGCTCTGGTCAGACCCCATTTGGAGTTTTGTGAGCAGTTTTGGGTCCCGGATCTAAGGAAGGATGTGCTGGCCTTGGAAAGGGTCCAGAGGAGGTTCACAAGAATGATCCCTGGAATGAAGAACTTGTCGTATGAGGAACGATTGAGGACTCTGGGTCTGTACTCGGAGTTTAGAAGGATGAGGGGGGATCTTATTGAAACTTACAGGATACTGCGAGGCCTGGATAGAGTGGACGTGGAGAGGATGTTTCCACCTGTGGGGAAAACTAGAACCAGAGGACAGAATCTCAGACTAAAGGGACGATCCTTTAAAACAGAGATGAGGAGGGATTTCTTCAGCCAGAGGGTGGTGAATCTGTGGAACTCTTTGCCGCAGAAGGCTGTGGAGGCCAAATCACTGAGTGTCTTTAAGACAGAGATAGATAGGTTCTTGATGAATAAGGGGATCGGGGGTTATGGGGAGAATTCAGGAGAATGGGGATGAGAAAGTATCAGCCATGATTGAATGGCGGAGCAGACTCGCTGGGCCGAGTGGCCTAATTCTGCTTCTAGGTCTTATGGTCTGAACCCATACCCCAGTGTGAGTCAGTGTGTGTGGAATCCGTACCCCAGTGAGAGTCAGTGTGTGTGGAACTGTATCCCAGTGAGAGTCAGGGTGTGTGGAACTGTATCCCAGTGAGAGTCAGTGTGTGTGGAACTGTATCCCAGTGAGAGTCAGTGTGTGTGGAACTGTACCCCAGTGAGAGTCAGTGTGTGTGGAACTGTACCCCAGTGAGAGTCAGTGTGTGTGGAACTGTATCCCAGTGAGAGTCAGTGTGTGTGGAACTGTATCCCAGTGAGAGTCAGTGTGTGTGGAACTGTATCCCAGTGAGAGTCAGTGTGTGTGGAACTGTACCCCAGTAAGAGTCAGTGTGTGCGGAACCCGTATCCCAGTGAGAGTCAGTGTGTGTGGAACTGTATCCCAGTGAGAGTCAGTGTGTGTGGCACTGTATCCCAGTGAGAGTCAGTGTGTGTGGAACTGTATCCCAGTGAGAGTCAGTGTGTGTGGAACTGTATCCCAGTGAGAGTCAGTGTGCGTGGAACTGTATCCCAGTGAGAGTCAATGTGTGTGGAACTGTATCCCAGTGAGAGTCAGTGTGTGTGGAACTGTATCCCAGTGAGAGTCAGTGTGGGTGGGACCCCTACCCCAGTGAGAGTCAGTGTGTGGAACTGTACCCCAGTGAGAGTCAGTGTGTGTGGAACTGTATCCCAGTGAGAGTCAGTGTGTGTGGAACTGTATCCCAGTGAGAGTCAGTGTGTGTGGAACCGTACCCCAGTGAGAGTCAGTGTGTGTGGAACTGTATCCCAGTGAGAGTCAGTGTGTGTGGAACTGTACCCCAGTGAGAGTCAGTGTGTGGAACTGTATACCAGTGAGAGTCAGTGTGTGTGGAACTGTATCCCAGTGAGAGTCAGTGTGTGGGGAACTGTATCCCAGTGAGAGTCAGTGTGTGTGGAACTGTATCCCAGTGAGAGTCAGTGTGTGTGGAACTGTACCCCAGTGAGAGTCAGTGTGTGTGGAACTGTATTCCAGTGAGAGTCAGTGTGTGTGGAACTGTATCCCAGTGAGAGTCAGTGTGTGTGGAACTATCCCAGTGAGAGTCAGTGTGTGTGGAACTGTATCCCAGTGAGAGTCAGTGTGTGTGGAACTGTATCCCACTGAGAGTCAATGTGTGTGGAACTGTATCCCAGTGAGAGTCAGTGTGTGTGGAACTGTACCCCAGTGAGGGTCAGTGTGTGTGGAACTGTACCCCAGTAAGAGTCAGTGTGTGCGGAACCCGTATCCCAGTGAGAGTCAGTGTGTGTGGAACTGTACCCCAGAGAGAGTCAGTGTGTGTGGAACTGTACCCCAGTGAGAGTCAGTGTGTGTGGACCCGAACCCCAGTGAGAGTCAGTGTGTGTGGAACTGTACCCCAGTGAGAGTCAGTCTGTGTGGAACTGTACCCCAGTGAGAGTCAGTGTGTGTGGAACTGTACCCCAGTGAGAGTCAGTGTGTGTGGAACTGTACCCCAGTGAGAGTCAGTGTGTGTGGAACTGTATTCCAGTGAGAGTCAGTGTGTGTGGAACTGTATCCCAGTGAGAGTCAGTGTGTGTGGAACTGTATCCCAGTGAGAGTCAGTGTGTGTGGAACTATATCCCAGTGAGAGTCAGTGTGTGTGGGACCCGTACCCCAGTGAGAGTCAGTGTGTGTGGAACTGTATCCCAGTGAGAGTCAGTGTGTGTGGAACTGTATCCCAGTGAGAGTCAGTGTGTGTGGGACCCGAACCCCAATGAGAGTCAGTGTGTGTGGAACTGTACCCCAGTGAGAGTCAGTGTGTGTGGGACCCATACCCCAGTGAGGGTCAGTGTGTGTGGAACTGTACCCCAGTGAGAGTCAGTGTGTGTGGAACTGTATCGCAGTGAGAGTCAGCGTGTGTGGAACCCGTACCCCAGTGATGGTCAGTGTGTGTGGAACCCCTACCCCAGTGAGAGTCAGTGTGTGGGACCCGTACCCCAGTGAGAGTCAGTGTGTGTGGGACTGTACCCCAGTGAGAGTCAGTGTGTGTGGGACCCATACCCCAGTGAGAGTCAGTGTGTGAGGAACTGTACACCAGTGAGAGTCAGTGTGTGTGGAACTGTACCCCAGTGAGAGTCAGTGTGTGTGGAACTGTATCCCAGAGAGAGTCAGTGTGTGTGGGACTGTACCCCAGTGAGAGTCAGTGTGTGTGGAACTGTCTCCCAGTGAGAGTCAGTGTGTGTGGAACTGTACCCCAGTGAGAGTCAGTGTGTGTGGGACCTGTACCCCAGTGAGAGTCAGTGTGTGGAACTGTATCCCAGTGAGAGTCAGTGTGTGTGGAACACGTACCCCAGTGAGAGTCAGTGTGTGTGGAACTTTATCCCAGTGAGAGTCAGTGTGTGTGGAACTGTATCCCAGTGAGAGTCAGTGTGTGTGGAACTGTACCCCAGTGAGAGTCAGTGTGTGTGGAACCCATACCCCAGTGAGAGTCAGTGTGTGTGGAACTGTATCCCAGTGAGAGTCAGTGTGTGTGGAACTGTATCCCAGTGAGGGTCAGTGTGTGTGGAACTATACCCCAGTGAGAGTCAGTGTGTGTGGAACTGTACCCCAGTGAGAGTCAGTGTGTCTGGAACTGTACCCCAGTGAGAGTCAGTGTGTGTGGAACTGTACCCCAGTGAGAGTCAGTGTGTGTGGAACTGTATCCCAGTGAGAGTCAGTGTGTGTGGAACTGTATCCCAGTGAGAGTCAGTGTGTGTGGAACTGTATCCCAGTGAGAGTCAGTGTGTGTGGAACTGTATCCCAGTGAGAGTCGGTGTGTGTGGAACTGTATCCCAGTGAGAGTCAGTGTGTGTGGAACTGTATCCCAGTGAGAGTCAGTGTGTGTGGAACTGTATCCCAGTGAGAGTCGGTGTGTGTGGAACTGTATCCCAGTGAGAGTCAGTGTGTGTGGGACCCGTACCCCAGTGAGAGTCAGTGTGTGTGGAACTGTCTCCCAGTGAGAGTCAGTGTGTGTGGAACTGTATCCCAGTGAGAGTCCGTGTGTGTGGAACTGTATCCCAGTGAGAGTCCGTGTGTGTGGAACTGTCTCCAAGTGAGAGTCAGTGTGTGTGGAACTGTATCCCAGTGAGAGTCAGTGTGTGTGGAACTGTACCCCAGTGAGTCAGTGTATGTGGAACCCATACCCCAGTGAGAGTCAGTGTGTGTGGAACTGTACCCCAGTGAGAGTCAGTGTGTGTGGAACTGTATCCCAGTGAGAGTCAGTGTGTGTGGAACTGTACCCCAGTGAGTGTCAGTGTGTGTGGAACTGTACCCCAGTGAGTGTCAGTGTGTGTGGCACCTGTATCCCAGTGAGAGTCAGGGTGTGTGGAACTGTACCCCAGTGAGAGTCAGTGTGTGTGGAACTGTATCCCAGTGAGAGTCAGTGTGTGTGGGACCCATACCCCAGTGAGAGTCAGTGTGTGTGGAACTGTATCCCAGTGAGAGTCAGTGTGTGTGGAACTGTACCCAGTGAGAGTCAGTGTGTGTGGAACTGTATCCCAGTGAGAGTCAGTGTGTGTGGAACTGTATCCCAGTGAGAGTCAGTGTGTGTGGAACTGTATCCCAGTGAGAGTCAGTGTGTGTGGGACTGTACCCCAGTGAGAGTCAGTGTGTGTGGAACTGTATCCCAGTGAGGGTCAGTGTGTGTGGAACTGTATCCCAGTGAGAGTCAGTGTGTGTGGAACTGTATCCCAGTGAGAGTCAGTGTGTGTGGAACTGTATCCCAGTGAGAGTCAGTGTGTGTGGAACTGTACCCCAGTGAGAGTCAGTGTGTGTGGAACTGTATCCCAGTGAGAGTCAGTGTGTGTGGAACTGTACCCCAGTGAGAGTCAGTGTGTGTGGAACTGTATCCCAGTGAGAGTCAATGTGTGTGGAACTGTATCCCAGTGAGAGTCAGTGTGTGTGGAACTGTATCCCAGTGAGAGTCAGTGTGGGTGGGACCCCTACCCCAGTGAGAGTCAGTGTGTGGAACTGTACCCCAGTGAGAGTCAGTGTGTGTGGAACTGTATCCCAGTGAGAGTCAGTGTGTGTGGAACCGTACCCCAGTGAGAGTCAGTGTGTGAGGAACTGTACCCCAGTGAGAGTCAGTGTGTGTGGAACTGTATTCCAGTGAGAGTCAGTGTGTGTGGAACTGTATCCCAGTGAGAGTCAGTGTGTGTGGAACTGTATACCAGTGAGAGTCAGTGTGTGGAACTGTATACCAGTGAGAGTCAGTGTGTGGGGAACTGTACCCCAGTGAGAGTCAGTGTGTGTGGCACTGTATTCCAGTGAGAGTCAGTGTGTGTGGAACTGTATCCCAGTGAGAGTCAGTGTGTGGGGAACTGTATCCCAGTGAGAGTCAGTGTGTGTGGAACTGTATCCCAGTGAGAGTCAGTGTGTGGGGAACTGTACCCCAGTGAGAGTCAGTGTGTGTGGAACTGTATCCCAGTGAGAGTCAGTGTGTGTGGAACTATCCCAGTGAGAGTCAGTGTGTGTGGAACTGTACCCCAGTGAGGGTCAGTGTGTGTGGAACTGTACCCCAGTGAGAGTCAGTGTGTGTGGAACTGTATCGCAGTGAGAGTCAGCGTGTGTGGAACCCCTACCCCAGTGAGAGTCAGTGTGTGGGACCCGTACCCCAGTGAGAGTCAGTGTGTGTGGGACTGTACCCCAGTGAGAGTCAGTGTGTGTGGGACCCATACCCCAGTGAGAGTCAGTGTGTGAGGAACTGTACCCCAGTGAGAGTCAGTGTGTGTGGAACTGTACCCCAGTGAGAGTCAGTGTGTGTGGAACTGTATCCCAGAGAGAGTCAGTGTGTGTGGAACTGTACCCCAGTGAGAGTCAGTGAGTGTGGGACCTGTACCCCAGTGAGAGTCAGTGTGTGGAACTGTATCCCAGTGAGAGTCAGTGTGTGTGGAACACGTACCCCAGTGAGAGTCAGTGTGTGTGGAACTTTATCCCAGTGAGAGTCAGTGTGTGTGGAACTGTATCCCAGTGAGAGTCAGTGTGTGTGGAACTGTACCCCAGTGAGAGTCAGTGTGTGTGGAACCCATACCCCAGTGAGAGTCAGTGTGTGTGGAACTGTATCCCAGTGAGAGTCAGTGTGTGTGGAACTGTATCCCAGTGAGGGTCAGTGTGTGTGGAACTATACCCCAGTGAGAGTCAGTGTGTGTGGAACTGTACCCCAGTGAGAGTCAGTGTGTCTGGAACTGTACCCCAGTGAGAGTCAGTGTGTGTGGAACTGTACCCCAGTGAGAGTCAGTGTGTGTGGAACTGTACCCCAGTGAGAGTCAGTGTGTGTGGAACTGTATCCCAGTGAGAGTCAGTGTGTGTGGAACTGTATCCCAGTGAGAGTCAGTGTGTGTGGAACTGTATCCCAGTGAGAGTCAGTGTGTGTGGAACTGTATCCCAGTGAGAGTCAGTGTGTGTGGAACTGTATCCCAGTGAGAGTCGGTGTGTGTGGAACTGTATCCCAGTGAGAGTCAGTGTGTGTGGAACTGTATCCCAGTGAGAGTCAGTGTGTGTGGAACTGTATCCCAGTGAGAGTCGGTGTGTGTGGAACTGTATCCCAGTGAGAGTCAGTGTGTGTGGGACCCGTACCCCAGTGAGAGTCAGTGTGTGTGGAACTGTCTCCCAGTGAGAGTCAGTGTGTGTGGAACTGTATCCCAGTGAGAGTCCGTGTGTGTGGAACTGTATCCCAGTGAGAGTCCGTGTGTGTGGAACTGTATCCCAGTGAGAGTCAGTGTGTGTGGAACTGTATCCCAGTGAGAGTCAGTGTGTGTGGAACTGTATCCCAGTGAGAGTCAGTGTGTGTGGAACTGTATCCCAGTGAGAGTCAGTGTGTGTGGAACTGTCTCCCAGTGAGAGTCAGTGTGTGTGGAACTGTATCCCAGTGAGAGTCAGTGTGTGTGGAACTGTACCCCAGTGAGTCAGTGTATGTGGAACCCATACCCCAGTGAGAGTCAGTGTGTGTGGAACTGTACCCCAGTGAGAGTCAGTGTGTGTGGAACTGTATCCCAGTGAGAGTCAGTGTGTGTGGAACTCTGCCCCAGTGAGAGTCAGTGTGTGTGGAACTGTATCCCAGTGAGAGTCAGTGTGTGTGGAACTGTACCCCAGTGAGTGTCAGTGTGTGTGGAACTGTACCCCAGTGAGTGTCAGTGTGTGTGGCACCTGTATCCCAGTGAGAGTCAGGGTGTGTGGAACTGTACCCCAGTGAGAGTCAGTGTGTGTGGAACTGTATCCCAGTGAGAGTCAGTGTGTGTGGGACCCATACCCCAGTGAGAGTCAGTGTGTGTGGAACTGTATCCCAGTGAGAGTCAGTGTGTGTGGAACTGTACCCCAGTGAGAGTCAGTGTGTGTGGAACTGTATCCCAGTGAGAGTCAGTGTGTGTGGAACTGTATCCCAGTGAGAGTCAGTGTGTGTGGAACTGTATCCCAGTGAGAGTCAGTGTGTGTGGGACTGTACCCCAGTGAGAGTCAGTGTGTGTGGAACTGTATCCCAGTGAGGGTCAGTGTGTGTGGAACTGTATCCCAGTGAGAGTCAGTGTGTGTGGAACTGTATCCCAGTGAGAGTCAGTGTGTGTGGAACTGTATCCCAGTGAGAGTCAGTGTGTGTGGAACTGTACCCCAGTGAGAGTCAGTGTGTGTGGAACTGTATCCCAGTGAGAGTCAGTGTGTGTGGAACTGTACCCCAGTGAGAGTCAGTGTGTGTGGAACTGTATCCCAGTGAGAGTCAATGTGTGTGGAACTGTATCCCAGTGAGAGTCAGTGTGTGTGGAACTGTATCCCAGTGAGAGTCAGTGTGGGTGGGACCCCTACCCCAGTGAGAGTCAGTGTGTGGAACTGTACCCCAGTGAGAGTCAGTGTGTGTGGAACTGTATCTCAGTGAGAGTCAGTGTGTGTGGAACCGTACCCCAGTGAGAGTCAGTGTGTGAGGAACTGTACCCCAGTGAGAGTCAGTGTGTGTGGAACTGTATTCCAGTGAGAGTCAGTGTGTGTGGAACTGTATCCCAGTGAGAGTCAGTGTGTGTGGAACTGTACCCCAGTGAGAGTCAGTGTGTGGAACTGTATACCAGTGAGAGTCAGTGTGTGTGGAACTGTATCCCAGTGAGAGTCAGTGTGTGGGGAACTGTACCCCAGTGAGAGTCAGTGTGTGTGGCACTGTATTCCAGTGAGAGTCAGTGTGTGTGGAACTGTATCCCAGTGAGAGTCAGTGTGTGTGGAACTATCCCAGTGAGAGTCAGTGTGTGTGGAACTGTACCCCAGTGAGGGTCAGTGTGTGTGGAACTGTACCCCAGTAAGAGTCAGTGTGTGCGGAACCCGTATCCCAGTGAGAGTCAGTGTGTGTGGAACTGTACCCCAGAGAGAGTCAGTGTGTGTGGAACTGTACCCCAGTGAGAGTCAGTGTGTGTGGACCCGAACCCCAGTGAGAGTCAGTGTGTGTGGAACTGTACCCCAGTGAGAGTCAGTCTGTGTGGAACTGTACCCCAGTGAGAGTCAGTGTGTGTGGAACTGTACCCCAGTGAGAATCAGTGTGTGTGGAACTGTACCCCAGTGAGAGTCAGTGTGTGTGGAACTGTATTCCAGTGAGAGTCAGTGTGTGTGGAACTGTATCCCAGTGAGAGTCAGTGTGTGTGGAACTGTATCCCAGTGAGAGTCAGTGTGTGTGGAACTATATCCCAGTGAGAGTCAGTGTGTGTGGGACCCGTACCCCAGTGAGAGTCAGTGTGTGTGGAACTGTATCCCAGTGAGAGTCAGTGTGTGTGGAACTGTATCCCAGTGAGAGTCAGTGTGTGTGGGACCCGAACCCCAATGAGAGTCAGTGTGTGTGCAACTGTACCCCAGTGAGAGTCAGTGTGTGTGGGACCCATACCCCAGTGAGGGTCAGTGTGTGTGGAACTGTACCCCAGTGAGAGTCAGTGTGTGTGGAACTGTATCGCAGTGAGAGTCAGTGTGTGTGGAACCCGTACCCCAGTGATGGTCAGTGTGTGTGGAACCCCTACCCCAGTGAGAGTCAGTGTGTGTGGGACCCATACCCCAGTGAGAGTCAGTGTGTGAGGAACTGTACCCCAGTGAGAGTCAGTGTGTGAGGAACTGTACCCCAGTGAGAGTCAGTGTGTGTGGAACTGTACCCCAGTGAGAGTCAGTGTGTGTGGAACTGTATCCCAGAGAGAGTCAGTGTGTGTGGAACTGTATCCCAGTGAGAGTCAGTGTGTGTGGAACTTTATCCCAGTGAGAGTCAGTGTGTGTGGAACTGTATCCCAGTGAGAGTCAGTGTGTGTGGAACTGTATCCCAGTGAGAGTCAGTGTGTGTGGAACCCATACCCCAGTGAGAGTCAGTGTGTGTGGAACTATACCCCAGTGAGAGTCAGTGTGTGTGGAACTGTACCCCAGTGAGAGTCAGTGTGTGTGGAACCCGTACCCCAGTGAGAGTCAGTGTGTGTGGAACTGTACCCCAGTGAGAGTCAGTGTGTGTGGCACTGTATCCCAGTGAGAGTCAATGTGTGGGGAACTGTATCCCAGTGAGAGTCAGTGTGTGCGGAACTGTATCCCAGTGAGAGTCAGTGTGTGCGGAACTGTATCCCAGTGAGAGTCAGTGTGTGTGGGACCCGTACCCCAGTGAGAGTCAGTGTGTGGGGAACTGTATCCCAGTGAGAGTCAGTGTGTCTGGAACTGTACCCCAGTGAGAGTCAGTGTGTGTGGAACTGTATCCCAGTGAGAGTCGGTGTGTGTGGAACTGTATCCCAGTGAGAGTCAGTGTGTGTGGGACCCGTACCCCAGTGAGAGTCAGTGTGTGTGGAACTGTCTCCCAGTGAGAGTCAGTGTGTGTGGAACTGTATCCCAGTGAGAGTCCGTGTGTGTGGAACTGTATCCCAGTGAGAGTCAGTGTGTGTGGAACTGTACCCCAGTGAGAGTCAGTGTGTGTGGAACTGTACCCCAGTGAGAGTCAGTGTGTGTGGAACTCTGCCCCAGTGAGAGTCAGTGTGTCTGGAACTGTACCCCAGTGAGAGTCAATGTGTGTGGAACCCGTACCCCAGTGAGAGTCAGTGTGTGCGGAACTGTATCCCAGTGAGAGTCAGTGTGTGTGGAACTGTATCCCAGTGAGAGTCGGTGTGTGTGGAACTGTATCCCAGTGAGAGTCAGTGTGTGTGGGACCCGTACCCCAGTGAGAGTCAGTGTGTGTGGAACTGTCTCCCAGTGAGAGTCAGTGTGTGTGGAACTGTATCCCAGTGAGAGTCCGTGTGTGTGGAACTGTATCCCAGTGAGAGTCCGTGTGTGTGGAACTGTATCCCAGTGAGAGTCAGTGTGTGTGGAACTGTATCCCAGTGAGAGTCAGTGTGTGTGGAACTGTATCCCAGTGAGAGTCAGTGTCTGTGGAACTGTATCCCAGTGAGAGTCAGTGTGTGTGGAACTATATCCCAGTGAGAGTCAGTGTGTGTGGAACTGTCTCCCAGTGAGAGTCAGTGTGTGTGGAACTGTATCCCAGTGAGAGTCAGTGTGTGTGGAACTGTACCCCAGTGAGTCAGTGTATGTGGAACCCATACCCCAGTGAGAGTCAGTGTGTGTGGAACTGTACCCCAGTGAGAGTCAGTGTGTGTGGAACTGTATCCCAGTGAGAGTCAGTGTGTGTGGAACTCTGCCCCAGTGAGAGTCAGTGTGTGTGGAACTGTATCCCAGTGAGAGTCAGTGTGTGTGGAACTGTACCCCAGTGAGAGTCAGTGTGTGTGGAACTGTATCACAGTGAGAGTCAGTGTGTGTGGCACCTGTATCCCAGTGAGAGTCAGGGTGTGTGGAACTGTACCCCAGTGAGAGTCAGTGTGTGTGGAACTGTATCCCAGTGAGAGTCAGTGTGTGTGGGACCCATACCCCAGTGAGAGTCAGTGTGTGTGGAACTGTATCCCAGTGAGAGTCAGTGTGTGTGGAACTGTATCCCAGTGAGAGTCAGTGTGTGTGGAACTGTATCACAGTGAGAGTCAGTGTGTGTGGCACCTGTATCCCAGTGAGAGTCAGGGTGTGTGGAACTGTATCACAGTGAGAGTCAGTGTGTGTGGCACCTGTATCCCAGTGAGAGTCAGGGTGTGTGGAACTGTACCCCAGTGAGAGTCAGTGTGTGTGGAACTGTATCCCAGTGAGAGTCAGTGTGTGTGGAACTGTATCCCAGTGAGAGTCAGTGTGTGTGGAACTGTATCCCAGTGAGAGTCAGTGTGTGTGGAACTGTATCCCAGTGAGAGTCAGTGTGTGTGGGACTGTACCCCAGTGAGAGTCAGTGTGTGTGGAACTGTATCCCAGTGAGGGTCAGTGTGTGTGGAACTGTATCCCAGTGAGAGTCAGTGTGTGTGGAACTGTATCCCAGTGAGAGTCAGTGTGTGGAACTGTATCCCAGTGAGAGTCAGTGTGTGTGGAACTGTATCCCAGTGAGAGTCAGTGTGTGTGGAACTGTATCCCAGTGAGAGTCAGTGTGTGTGGAACTGTATCCCAGTGAGAGTCAGTGTGTGTGGAACTATATCCCAGTGAGAGTCAGTGTGTGTGGGGCCCATACCCCAGTGAGAGTCAGTGTGTGTGGGACCCGTATCCCAGTGAGAGTCAGTGTGTGTGGAACTGTATCCCAGTGAGAGTCAGTGTGTGTGGGACCCCTACCCCAGTGAGAGGCAGTGTGTGTGGAACTGTATCCCAGTGAGAGTCAGTGCGTGTGGAACTGTACCCCAGTGAGTGTCAGTGTGTGTGGGACCTGTATCCCAGTGAGAGTCAGGGTGTGGGGAACTGTACCCCAGTGAGAGTCAGAGTGTGGGGAACTGTACCCCAGTGAGAGTCAGTGTGTGTGGAACTGTATCCCAGTGAGAGTCAGTGTGTGTGGAACTGTATCCCAGTGAGAGTCGGTGTGTGTGGAACTGTATCCCAGTGAGAGTCAGTGTGTGTGGGACCCGTACCCCAGTGAGAGTCAGTGTGTGTGGAACCCATACCCCAGTGAGAGTCAGTGTGTGTGGAACTGTACCCCAGTGAGAGTCAGTGTGTGTGGAACTGTATCCCAGTGAGAGTCAGTGTGTGTGGGACCTGTACCCCAGTGAGAGTCAGTGTGTGTGGAACCCGTACCCCAGTGAGAGTCAGTGTGTGTGGAACTGTATCCCAGTGAGAGTTAGTGTGTGTGGGACCCGTACCCCAGTGAGAGTCAGTGTGTGTGGAACTGTATCCCAGAGAGAGTCAGTGTGTGTGGAACTGTACCCCAGTGAGAGTCAGTGTGTGTGGGACCTGTACCCCAGTGAGAGTCAGTGTGTGGAACTGTATCCCAGTGAGAGTCAGTGTGTGTGGAACCCGTACCCCAGTGAGAGTCAGTGTGTGTGGAACTGTATCCCAGTGAGAGTCAGTGTGTGTGGAACTATACCCCAGTGAGAGTCAGTGTGTGTGGAACTGTACCCCAGTGAGAGTCAGTGTGTGTGGAACCCGTACCCCAGTGAGAGTCAGTGTGTGTGGAACTGTACCCCAGTGAGAGTCAGTGTGTGTGGAACTGTCTCCCAGTGAGAGTCAGTGTGTGTGGAACTGTATCCCAGTGTGAGTCCGTGTGTGTGGAACTGTATCCCAGTGAGAGTCCGTGTGTGTGGATCTGTATCCCAGTGAGAGTCAGTGTGTGTGGAACTGTATCCCAGTGAGAGTCAGTGTGTGTGGAACTGTATCCCAGTGAGAGTCAGTGTGTGTGGAACTGTATCCCAGTGAGAGTCAGTGTGTGTGGAACTGTATCCCAGTGAGAGTCAGTGTGTGCGGAACTGTATCCCAGTGAGAGTCAGTGTGTGTGGAACTGTACCCAGTGAGAGTCAGTGTGTGTGGAACTGTACCCCAGTGAGAGTCAGGTGTGTGTGGAACTGTATCCCAGTGAGAGTCAGTGTGTGTGGGACCCGTACCCCAGTGAGAGTCAGTGTGTGTGGAACTGTATCCCAGTGAGAGTCAGTGTGTGTGGAACTGTATCCCAGTGAGAGTCAGTGTGTGTGGAACTGTACCCAGTGAGAGTCAGTGTGTGTGGAACTGTATCCCAGTGAGAGTCAGTGTGTGTGGAACTGTATCCCAGTGAGAGTCAGTGTGTGTGGAACTGTATCCCAGTGAGAGTCAGTGTGTG